>NW_027506925.1:750751-783001 GCF_052324685.1 Brachyhypopomus gauderio | reverse complement strand
GCTCAGGCTGCTGCCGCTACTGCCACTGCTGGGAGCGTAGCTGCTCGTCGTGCTGCTGGCTGGACTGGAGGTCTTACAGTAGCGCTTGGCTGCTGTTGTGGACGTACACACACACACACACACACACACACACACACACACACACACACACACACACACACACACTCGATATAGGGTGATGTATGCAAGAATGTAGGTGTACCTACCCACACAGGTAAACAGATTAACAGTAGAATGACAGAAAACATATAAAGAAATGGGATAGATAGATAGATAGATAGATAGATAGATAGATAGATAGATAGATAGATAGATAGATAGATAGATAGATAGATAGATAGGACATATATAGACAGGTATATAGGCAGATATATAGGAGATAGACAGGTATATAGGCAAATAAATAGACAGGTATATAGGCAGATATATAGGCAAATAGATAGATAGATCAATAGACAGGCATATAGGCAGATATATAGTCAGGTATATAGACAGGTATATAGGCAGATATATAGGATATAGACAGGTATATAGGCAGATATATAGGATATAGACAGGTATATAGGCAGATATATAGGATATAGACAGGTATATAGGCAGATATATAGGAGATAGACAGATATATAGGATATAGACAGGTATATAGGCAGATATATAGGAGATAGACAGGTATATAGGCAGATATATAGGAGATAGACAGATATATAGGATATAGGCAGATATATAGGATATAGACAGGTATATAGGCAGATATATAGGCAAATAGATAGATAGATCAATAGACAGGCATATAGGCAGATATATAGACACCTACAAGACTCGCTTATTGGATGATCTGATGTTCCATGATGAATGCTGAGAGCAAATGAGTCTGAGAGAAAGAGGAAAGAGACAGAGTGAGGGAGAGAGGTAGAGGGAGAGAGGGAGAGAGAGAAAGAGGGAGAGAGGGAGAGAGAGAGAGCAGTGTGACAGTGTGTTTACATTTCAAAAACAGGGTTACACATTGTTATAAGAGAAAATATAAGACCTTCACTAAAAGCATTTTCCTCAGCAGAGAAAATCATGAGGAAAAAAACAAAATACTCTTATGAAGAATAAACCATAAAAACCACAGGAAAAATATCTATTATTACACTATGAACAAGCAGTTGCTGTAAAAATGGAAGATAATATGGTATAATTCTAGTTAGGGTAATAGGCTTAGTTTTACCTGTCAAGGACAATGCAAATCAAAATTGTCTATAGACGTATACAATATATTATGTGTCCAAAACACACGTGTCGAACAACCTTCTCACGGGGTACATCCATTTACACCATTTACTGTCATGCAAAGAAACCTTAAGCTTATGAAGCTCTCTCACTTACCTTTGATCTGAAAAAAATGTGAAGGCAGGAATCACTTTACCAAGAGAACTCAAATAAAACTCAAATGCAAAATAAATAAATAAATAAATAAATCAGCATGCATCCCCTGGCAACGGACAATTTATCCAAGAATTCCAGCTTGCTGATTCAGACGTCACTGGACAAGCTGATCGTGAGCCAGTCCATTTCTTACAGCGGATGTGAGAAAACCTGCTAAAGAACCTTCTAGAAGTTAGCAGATCATCCCAGAGCCCTGACTGGGGCTGCTGGTTTCTGCTTGTTCCATTCTGCCTTTGAAGATATCCAGAGATGAGGAACAGAAGCTCATTTCAAATACGGAAGCCAAAGGAGATAAGAAAGGCTTCTCTTGAGTTACGCCAAGGTTAAATATCTAAAGCTCTCTGACTGATCTAGAAAGCAGTAGAAACCAAACACTGAATATGTTTGAATCAGAATCAGAATTCATTTGTTGGCCAAGAATGTTTTCCCATACAGGGAATCTGACTTTAGTCAGAAAAGAAAATGCTGAGAAATATAGTAGATTAATAAAAGTATTCAATATATACATGAAGAGAATAGTGCAAGAAATCCCCAAACTGAAGAACTCAAGGATGGGACCTGGATCTTCTCATTGTTAAGCATTTCCAACCTGTTAATCTCTCATAAAAAACTGTTTGACATCTTTAGCTAGTCTTCCAGATAGAGAAATGGAACACAGATTACCTCTAAGATCATCCCTTCACCCAAAATCTCGGGTAGCCACACAAAACCCACTCAACTGAGACGCATAAGCTCATTTTCTTGTAGGCCAGAAACCATCTTGGCAGCGATACCCTTCACTGCTCTGAAACGGTCAACAGGATGCAAAAAACAAATGGACCAGCGCTGCTGAATTGGCACTAGATTCACTGCAGCTCACCAGATCAATCTGGGACACTTTCCAACTCCGGGCAAAACACCTCAGTCCAATGCTTTTGTGAACTTGCCATTCATGTCTAGAGGTCTTGGCAGAGCCGTAATACGGAGACCCCCACCAGACGGATTGTGGGGTGCCCTGACATGGTCCATGGTAATGGCTAAAAGGTTACATTCTGATAAAGAGCTCGCACTCACCATCGTAGCCCCTGGGCGAGATATCACGTCCGTGGTTCTTCTGGACGAGGGAACGCTTGCTGTAGCCATGTGACTGGCTGTCGTAGCCCCCGCCGTAGTCGAAAGTGGTCTTGGAGTACTTCTCCAGCTCCTTGGCCAGGTTGGAGCGGGGCGTGCTGGTAGACACGTTATTTTTGTAACCGTACTGTGGGATCTCCAGCTGTTTCACAAAGCACATAGGCCTGGAAGATACCATCGACAGAGACGGGGGGAGGAAACCCGGCCTGGGCATGACTGGAACTGATGCAAGGCCACGCTAACTGGAACTGAAGTCAAGCTAGGTGTGAAATGGTACTTTCAGGATATGCTTTCAGATCCATACAGCTATCCTGTAAGTCTTAGCACGTCACTCTCAAGTGACTTAACGAGTTAACTGGATAATGTTATTCGGATCAATCTATGCCCTTAGACTTTTTTTGTTTCCAAGACCAGTACTTTGTGACTAACAAATCTAAATCCCAATAAACTGTGAAATCACATCACATGATTTCTGCTTTTTAAACATCTGTATGCAATAAAACGCGATCACGGTCAATGCTGGGAGCAACGCCTACGTATTTACATATACGGTATTTGTCCGTGTGTGCATCAGACGTATTTTTGCTGGGTGAAGTAAGCCATCCTAGTGGAGGGACAGTGCAGCGGTGGAGCAGAGGGTGGTGCACTACCTCAGCACGCGGTCGGAGGCCTGGTTGGACTTGGGGCCATCACACGACTGCTGCTTCTCCTGGACCTTCGCCATCTTCTCAGCAGCAGCTATGGGGCATCCAGAGAGACTGCAACACCAGCATGGCAATAATTACAGTGTTAGTGCTCTCTCCAGTAACACACACACACACACACACACACACACACACACACACACACACACACACACACACACACACACACACACACTCAGGCATGCACATCCGCTCACATACACATTTAAAAAACTGAAGATTCAAAGGAATATTTAATATAAGCGAAAAGGGTGAGTTTGAGCCAGTCAGAGTAAGACCATTCTTGGTAATATCCAATTCCCACTGACACCGAGCATTTGTAGAACCATTGTGTGTGTGTGTGTGTGTGTGTGTGTGTGTGCAGGGTACAAAGGGATATTTATGTATAAATTATGCATTTCCTATGGCCTAGTTGTACAGCATGAAGGCGGCTTTGCAGCTATCTGCTGGGCATTTGTGGATGGTTAGCACCAGAGAGAGATGCTCACGCCGGCTCCTGCAGTCTCATCAGAGAGGACGAGTGTGTCCAAACAGGGCTGTACCACACACAGAAACTCTCTCTCTACACCACTACTAACACATCACCCACACCACCATCTACACCACTACTAACACATCACCCACACCACCCTCTACACCACTACTAACACATCACCCACACCACCCACTACACCACTACTAACACATCACCCACATCACCCACACCACCCACTACACCACTACTAACACATCACCCACACCACCCTCTACACCACTACTAACACATCACCCACACCACCCACTACACCACTACTAACACATCACCCACACCACCCTCTACACCACTACTAACACATCACCCACACCACCCACTACACCACTACTAACACATCACCCACATCACCCACACCACCCACTACACCACTACTAACACATCACCCATACCACCCTCTACACCACTACTAACACATCACCCACACCACCCACTACACCACTACTAACACATCACCCACACCACCCACTACACCACTACTAACACATCACCCACTACACCACTACTAACACATCACCCACACCACTCACTACACCACTACGAACACATCACCCACACCACCCACTACACCACTACTAACACATCACCCACACCACCCTCTACACCACTACTAACACATCACCCACATCACCCTCTACACCACTACTAACACATCACCCACACCACCCTCTACACCACTACTAACACATCACCCACACCACCCTCTACACCACTACTAACACATCACCCACACCACCCACTTCACCACTACTAACACATCACCCACACCACCCACTACACCACTACTAACACATCACCCACACCACCCACTACACCACTACTAACACATCACCCACACCACCCACTACACCACTACTAACACATCACCCACACCACCCACTACACCACTACTAACACATCACCCATACCACCCTCTACACCACTACTAACACATCACCCACACCACCCACTACACCACTACTAACACATCACCCACACCACCCACTACACCACTACTAACACATCACCCACTACACCACTACTAACACATCACCCACACCACCCACTACACCACTACTAACACATCACCCACACCACCCACTACACCACTACTAACACATCACCCACACCACCCTCTACACCACTACTAACACATCACCCACACCACCCACTACACCACTACTAACACATCACCCACACCACCCTCTACACCACTACTAACACATCACCCACACCACCCACTACACCACTACTAACACATCACCCACACCACCCACTACACCACTACTAACACATCACCCACACCACCCACTACACCACTACTAACACATCACCCATACCACCCTCTACACCACTACTAACACATCACCCACACCACCCACTACACCACTACTAACACATCACCCACACCACCCACTACACCACTACTAACACATCACCCACTACACCACTACTAACACATCACCCACACCACTCACTACACCACTACTAACACATCACCCACACCACCCACTACACCACTACTAACACATCACCCACACCACCCTCTACACCACTACTAACACATCACCCACATCACCCTCTACACCACTACTAACACATCACCCACACCACCCTCTACACCACTACTAACACATCACCCACACCACCCTCTACACCACTACTAACACATCACCCACACCACCCACTACACCACTACTAACACATCACCCACACCACCCACTACACCACTACTAACACATCACCCACACCACCCACTACACCACTACTAACACATCACCCACATCACCCACACCACCCACTACACCACTACTAACACATCACCCACACCACCCTCTACACCACTACTAACACATCACCCACACCACCCACTACACCACTACTAACACATCACCCACACCACCCTCTACACCACTACTAACACATCACCCACACCACCCACTACACCACTACTAACACATCACCCACACCACCCACTACACCACTACTAACACATCACCCACACCACCCACTACACCACTACTAACACATCACCCATACCACCCTCTACACCACTACTAACACATCACCCACACCACCCACTACACCACTACTAACACATCACCCACACCACCCACTACACCACTACTAACACATCACCCACTACACCACTACTAACACATCACCCACACCACTCACTACACCACTACGAACACATCACCCACACCACCCACTACACCACTACTAACACATCACCCACACCACCCTCTACACCACTACTAACACATCACCCACATCACCCTCTACACCACTACTAACACATCACCCACACCACCCTCTACACCACTACTAACACATCACCCACACCACCCTCTACACCACTACTAACACATCACCCACACCACCCACTTCACCACTACTAACACATCACCCACACCACCCACTACACCACTACTAACACATCACCCACACCACCCACTACACCACTACTAACACATCACCCACATCACCCACACCACCCACTACACCACTACTAACACATCACCCACACCACCCACTACACCACTACTAACACATCACCCACACCACCCACTACACCACTACTAACACATCACCCACACCACCCTCTACACCACTACTAACACATCACCCACACCACCCACTACACCACTACTAACACATCACCCACACCACCCACTACACCACTACTAACACATCACCCACATCACCCACACCACCCTCTACACCACTACTAACACATCACCCACACCACCCACTACACCACTACTAACACATCACCCACACCACCCTCTACACCACTACTAACACATCACCCACACCACCCTCTACACCACTACTAACACATCACCCACACCACCCACTACACCACTACTAACACATCACCCACACCACCCACTACACCACTACTAACACATCACCCACACCACCCACTACACCACTACTAACACATCACCCACACCACCCACTACACCACTACTAACACATCACCCATACCACCCTCTACACCACTACTAACACATCACCCACACCACCCACTACACCACTACTAACACATCACCCACACCACCCACTACACCACTACTAACACATCACCCACTACACCACTACTAACACATCACCCACACCACCCACTACACCACTACTAACACATCACCCACACCACCCACTACACCACTACTAACACATCACCCACACCACCCTCTACACCACTACTAACACATCACCCACACCACCCACTACACCACTACTAACACATCACCCACACCACCCTCTACACCACTACTAACACATCACCCACACCACCCACTACACCACTACTAACACATCACCCACACCACCCACTACACCACTACTAACACATCACCCACACCACCCACTACACCACTACTAACACATCACCCATACCACCCTCTACACCACTACTAACACATCACCCACACCACCCACTACACCACTACTAACACATCACCCACACCACCCACTACACCACTACTAACACATCACCCACTACACCACTACTAACACATCACCCACACCACTCACTACACCACTACTAACACATCACCCACACCACCCACTACACCACTACTAACACATCACCCACACCACCCTCTACACCACTACTAACACATCACCCACATCACCCTCTACACCACTACTAACACA
Source organism: Brachyhypopomus gauderio (assembly GCF_052324685.1). NCBI lineage: Eukaryota > Metazoa > Chordata > Actinopteri > Gymnotiformes > Hypopomidae > Brachyhypopomus > Brachyhypopomus gauderio. Next base: position 775,582 of record NW_027506925.1, on the reverse strand, counting down.
TCACCCACACCACCCTCTACACCACTACTAACACATCACCCACACCACCCTCTACACCACTACTAACACATCACCCACACCACCCACTACACCACTACTAACACATCACCCACACCACCCACTACACCACTACTAACACATCACCCACACCACCCACTACACCACTACTAACACATCACCCACATCACCCACACCACCCACTACACCACTACTAACACATCACCCACACCACCCACTACACCACTACTAACACATCACCCACACCACCCTCTACACCACTACTAACACATCACCCACACCACCCACTACACCACTACTAACACATCACCCACACCACCCACTACACCACTACTAACACATCACCCACATCACCCACACCACCCTCTACACCACTACTAACACATCACCCACACCACCCACTACACCACTACTAACACATCACCCACACCACCCACTACACCACTACTAACACATCACCCACACCACCCTCTACACCACTACTAACACATCACCCACACCACCCACTACACCACTACTAACACATCACCCACACCACCCTCTACACCACTACTAACACATCACCCACACCACCCACTACACCACTACTAACACATCACCCACACCACCCACTACACCACTAACACATCACCCACACCACCCACTACACCACTAACACATCACCCACACCACCCTCTACACCACTACTAACACATCACCCACACCATCCACTACACCACTACTAACACATCACCCACACCACCCACTACACCACTACTAACACATCACCCACACCACCCTCTACACCACTACTAACACATCACCCACACCACCCACTACACCACTACTAACACATCACCCACACCACCCACTACACCACTACTAACACATCACCCACACCACCCACTACACCACTACTAACACATCACCCACACCACCCACTACACCACTACTAACACATCACCCACATCACCCACACCACCCTCTACACCACTACTAACACATCACCCACACCACCCACTACACCACTACTAACACATCACCCACACCACCCACTACACCACTAACACATCACCCACACCACCCTCTACACCACTACTAACACATCACCCACACCACCCTCTACACCACTACTAACACATCACCCACACCACCCACTACACCACTACTAACACATCACCCACACCACCCTCTACACCACTACTAACACATCACCCACACCACCCTCTACACCACTACTAACACATCACCCACACCACCATCTACACCACTACTAACACATCACCCACACCACCCACTACATCACTACTAACACATCACCCACACCACCCTCTACACCACTACTAACACATCACCCACACCACCCTCTACACCACTACTAACACATCACCCACACCACCCACTACACCACTACTAACACATCACCCATACCACCCTCTACACCACTACTAACACATCACCCACACCACCCACTACACCACTACTAACACATCACCCACACCACCCTCTACACCACTACTAACACATCACCCACACCACCCACTACACCACTACTAACACATCACCCACACCACCCTCTATACCACTACTAACACATCACCCACACCACCCTCTACACCACTACTAACACATCACCCACACCACCCACTACACCACTAACACATCACCCACACCACCCTCTACACCACTACTAACACATCACCAACAACACCCTCTACACCACTACTAACACATCACCCACACCACCCTCTACACCACTACTAAAACATCACCCACACCACCCTCTACACCACTACTAACACATCTCACATTCCCGTGCATGCTATAATTTTGAGCTTTTCCCTTTTCTTGATCAAAACACAATCTCTCCCAAAACATGACCACACACACACTCACATACGAGAAAACACACACGCTTCCATCATTCCCAAAAACAAGAAAAAATGTTTTAAAAGCAAAACGAACCGGGCGATGTGGCACAAGGGCACATCAACTACAGCCGTGCAATTTCACACACGCCTGAAACTCCTGCGAATCAGAGCCCTGCCGTTCACGCCTCTTTGCCTAGCTGGTGACAAAAATGTGGTGACAGGCAGAGAGAAGGACCGTTGTCAGTACGCCAAGTTGCTATGACTACCAGAAGATCAGCATATATATATATATATATATATATATATATATATATATATATATATATATATATATATATATATATTCGGTGCGAGTGATCCCTCCCCCTTCACGTGTTTTGTTTTCCTCATCTCGACCTGTTTAATGCCTGCACTGTGGCTGTGAGCCTGTCCCACCGGAGCTGTTCCATATAACATGGCCTGCAGCGTCTGCGAGGGGGAAACACGCCATGCGAGGCTGCGTCTGCGACATCGGGAGATCAGAGCTGCGCGTGAGCAGGAGACACATGGAGAACGCGAGTGCGTGCGAGCGCGTGCGAGCGTGAGCGTGAGCGTGGCTCGCGAGCGTGCCAGGGAGGAGACAGCGCAGGTTCTCCCTAGTGCTCTGGTCCTTTATAACTGCTTAATAATAGAATAATTATGGTGCTCAAAATTGGTTGTAGATTGTAAGACGCCAGATATTTCAGCTAAGAATATGGCCTTAAGATTTATTTAAAACACACACACACAAACACACACACAAAACAGTATTAATTAATTTTACTATTGCTTTTGCCTGAAATAACATTTAGAAAGTATTAACTAAAATTAACAATGAAAAAAAAAAACGTTATTGACGTATGTTTGGCACACAAAATTGTCATATTTAGGGAAAAAATCAACTCAAAATCAACAGCAGTGACTTTAGTAGTAAAGGCTCAAGCATTACAAGCCCATCTGTGTGCTCAGCTCTCCTAACAGGTTACACAACTCCAACACACACCCCTCATCCTCTCCCTCCCACCTCCACCCAAAGAGCAATGCTTCCTAACACCACCCCCCCACCCCCCCCCCTACAGATTGCGAGGCTGAAGGGGCGTGGCTCCCCCAGCCCCGCCCAGCCCAGGTGCAGCCACTCACCTGCGGTGGGAGTTCCTGTTGCTATTAACGTGGCCGCGTCCCGAGCAACCAGGCGTGGGGCACTTTAGAACATTCTCATGCATTGCAAGAACTTTGGAAAGACAGACAGGAAAAGGCCAGAGACAGTGTAAGAGACAGTGTAGGTTAGGAGCACCCAAGGTGAAAACAGAGAGCCTTCAGTGTTCAGCTGAATTAGCTCGGTGTTAGCCGGCTGAAAATAGTAGGCATGGCATTCACGATGACAACAGCGACAGAGAAAGATCAGGCAGTGCAGAGGAAGGACAGCATGCGGTAAAGGAGAGGGAGACGTGTTATTAGCATGCAACAGAACGCGATCTGGTAGCAGGTCTACACCTACTGCTGTATGCTAAGCTCGGGGAACGGCTAGCAAAGGGCTTTATTCATAATGGCAGAGAAATGGAATTAAAATGCAACTAGATGTGGAATTGCTGCTCGAAGAGAAGCTTCCATCACAAGGAAGAGATGTTTTTTTCTCTTTATTTTAACCCCTCGAAGAAGACATTTGCCAATTTATTCAAAATGTCACTCATTACACTAAATGTAAAATGTTCAGACCGGGTTCGTTTTTGAATCTACTCAAAAAATAATATTATGTGAAACAAGCAGTTAGAATTTCGAATAATTGGGTGAACTTGCCTTTGCACTATACAAATAAACACAGTAAGCATATATGTTGCAAAACGCAACCAAACAAACAAATAAAAAATAAATAATGATCTGAGAGGATGTTATTCCCAGGCACTTCAGCCTGTTCTCAGTGTAGTTTGGAAGAGCAGCAATGGTGTGCTGGCCTTCCTGCTGACTGAGCCCTGTCCTACCTCAAAAAAAAAGACTCGAGAGCGCCCTCATGCTGTTTGGAGGTGTAATTACATCAACGAGAGCGAAGCCCAGCGTACAAATGTGATTCGGGCGGTCTTACTTTCTGGTGGTACGCGGTCTTTGTGGGGGCAGCCGGACAGACTTCGGTGGTGCGGGTACAAGCCGGTGACGTGACCTGTGCCGTCACACCCCGGGGTGGGGCACTTGCTCTCTTTTTTCTCAGCCCTCGAGGAATCTTCGCATGAAAGAAAGCATTCACACGTCTCGTTATGTGCCTGCTTCCCCAAACGTCAAATAAGTCCAGTAAAAAAAATGCTTCTTTTGCAACCGTTTCTCGATATCACGGTAAATACAGCTTCACGTCTTTTGTGGTTTTGGGACACGGTAGCGCAGCTAGGCCGTCACCGACGCTTCTGCAGGACGCTGGAAGGATAAGGGACTGAACCTACGCTGCAAATCTGCTTCGTGAACTCAACTATGGAAATATCTGTTAGTTACTTAAAACGCCACGCAGTTTCAATTTATTAGTATATTCGGGGAAATGTCCAAGCTTACCAACCGCCTACACTGGTACCAGTATCAGACCATTTTTGGCAAATCCCCGTCCTGGCTAGGAGAGTGGGTAATGGGGCAGCGGGTGACCACAAAGCTAAGCCTTGGTGGCAGATTTAGGATCTAATCCACTCACGGTGTGCCAGGAAACAACGATCTTTCCGCAGAATTTTGGCCTGCGTTACATTTTTTAAGGTTCTGTTTAAGCTTGGCACCAGCTAGTGGCCCCTGAAATGAGTTCGCTGAGGTCTATACAAGCCGCACGTCCAAATCTATAGACGGCGCTGGCGGTACACAAGGGCATCGGTCTTAGTTCTGGCTTGAATAGCAAATGGTTCAAGGCTTCTCGCTTTTGTGACAGCATAGCCAGGGGGCACTCCCTGGCCGGCTAGCCTGGGTCTGATGAAGGCCGTGTGGGTACACACCAGTAGTGGAGCCCCTCTCCCTACTACACAGGACACAGATCTGTGGCATCAGGATCTGGGCCAGCATTAAATGCATCAGAACCAGCTTCTTTAACGCACAGCGGTAATCAAGTGTTTCTCACTAGATTTCGTTTTTTTTTTTTTTTTACTTCTTTAACTGTTAAACTGAGACGATGTGTTAAATTTTCCAAGAAAAAGTGAACCTTAATTGGAACTACACATCTTGCCTGAATGTGCCTCCATAGGTTACAACAGCGAGCTCACTCCAAAAGATGAAGCACCATGTCCTAAATATCGGTTTAAAGTGCTAAATTAATATAGGTTTAAAGTGATATATTAATATTGGTTTAAAGTGTTATATTAACATATGTTTGAAGTGCTATATTAATATAGGTTTAAAGCGCTATATTAGCTACTCTACAAGTAACTAACTAAGCCACAAGTAACTTTGCTAAAATGATGGTAATTTCATATGAAGAGAAGGAATTTGTAGAAAATAGGTCCCTAAAACAGCTCAACTAATAGCCACACTACCTGGCTATTACTGCAAGCTTCATGACCTAAGCAGGTTGCCAAGCTACGGAGGAAAGAAAGAGCAGACATGTATTGTGTTGGGCAGTATGGAGAGGTGAACAGGGATGACACCCCTTCTCAGCATCGTAACGACCCTCTATGGAGTGTTATGCTGATACAGTCTGGCAGATTCTTATAGATAATAATAAGAGCACGTAGTGCGGATGGCTCTCTCCCAGGGGCGGTGGGTGTGAATCGAAGTGGATTTGGAGAAATAGGCCGTGGACAGAGTCCCGCAGATGAGATTTGCTGTCCTAACGGGCCGTGCAGATTGCCATTACTCATGCCTGACAAGGCGAACCTCTGATGTTACCACGCAGGCCTATTTTAACAACATAAGCCTCTGCTGCCGCTACCGCTGTCATTGCCACGGCGATCTGAGTGTCTGGGAACAGCCGGAACAACGCGTCTGTCCCACTCGAGGAGTCCTGCGGTTGGCACACACGCCACTGCGCAACGTGTCGGAAAAGCCACACGGAGACGGAGGCTAAAACCGAACGCAAAAAAAAAAAAAAAGATCGTTGCAGAAGCAGGGTGAGGGACGGCAGCACAATCTCGCGGGCGCTCTACCCTAGACCGCTCCGTCTCGCCTGGAATCTGAAACCTCACAGCCACGGTTGACAACAGCATAGCACTCATCTCTGGGGTTAAGTCTGAAGTGTTTGCTCCTGGGTGGGTGAGTTTTACCTTTGGGGTAGTAGGCTCTCTTCGCCCCATCGTGGTGGAGTCTGGCTTTGCGCTCGTCCGCGCCGCCGCTCAGCCTGGGGCTATGCTGGTGGTCCCTCCGGACCGCGACCTGGTCCGACGCCATCCTGTCGCGCATCACTTTGGCCCGCTCGGACTCCAGCGCAATGGCCTTCTCCAGCAGAGACAGGTTGCCCTTGGTCATGTCGAAGGCCTCGTCCGAGCGCTCCGAGGCCACCGAGGTGGTGTCCTCGTCGTGATCCTGCCCGCAACCGCCCGGGTAGCCGGCGCGGGACGCCGGGCTGAGCTGCTCCTCCAGCTTCATCAGGTTCACCATGTCCGAATAGTTCCTCTCCAGGGGCCTCTGGGGCTCCAGCTGCTGGCAGGCGTCGTAGCGGGGCACGTGGTGCAGCGCTTGGAGGTGCGGAGTGTGCGAGTGGTGCTCGCCCGGGTGCTGGGGCACGTGCGGCTCGGGCCCCTGGGTCTCGCTCAGTTTGCGCGCCAGGTCGAAGCACTGGTTCCGCAGGCACTCCAGGCTGCTGAGGCACACGCCCTCCTCGTTCTCCTCCGGCGGGCCGGCGGGGTGGCCCAGGGTCGCGGGGCCCTCGCCGGCGGACCCCTCGTCCGGGTAGCCGTCGTCGGGCAGCACGGCCCCGTGGCCCTGGGCCAGCAGCTTGAGCGAATCCACCGTCTCGCGGACCACGTCGCTGTCCAGGTCCACGCTCAGCTCACCCTTCCGCCCGCCCCGCTCGCTCCCTTCGTCATCGTCATCGTCCTCGTCCTCGCCGCTGTTGGAGGAACTGCTGTTCATCTCCGACTCGGTCATGGCCTGGTAGGCCGCGTCTTCCGCTATCTTGCCCAGGTTCAAGAGCGACTTGGCCACCAGCTCGTCGTAGTTCTCGTACTCTTCGTTGTTTGGGTTGTTATTGTTGTTACTGTCTTTCTCAACCATCTGACTGGGCTTTGATTGTCCACAACTGGAATAGTTTTTCTCTAATGACAGAGAATGAGATAAATAATATACAAGTATATAAGGGTATTTTTACATATTTTAATTTCTCTTCATTTTTTTTTCTTCAAGAGAGCTCTCATGAAAATGGAACAGAACCTATCCTCTCTTGAAGGAACTGACGCCATTTGTCTTAAATGTACCTCAATATGTTCACAAATGAAATGTCAAGGTCCCCTGAGTTACAGTAGCTGAGCGTAGAGCACACAGAAAGGAGGATACGTGCCTTCACGTCAACAAGATCTGAGTGGGTCTGAATGTTAATTACCATTTCACAAACAACTGCATTTTAACTTTACGTCAAAGGCAAATCCATGACACCAATGGGCACGAATGCACCATGACTGAAAACGGCCTAGTATAAACTTACTGATCCCCGGCTGAGTGTCACAAAAACTCCTTTCTGAAGAAAGTTTCCCTCTCTCAGTGCTAATGACCACAACCTTCAGAAATATCTGTGTGCAAATGCATCCAACACTAAATATACCATATGGAATGTTTTTTTTCTTGTGCAGTGACATGTAAGCAGCGCGGGCAGCTCCGGAAATCTCCTCTTTCTCCTTTAGGGATTTTAGTATTGCTTGTATTTGGGACACGGCAGGGTGAGACTGCGAGGCTAAGCAGAGGATGAGGTGCTCTGCTTCTAGAGCCAGAAATATCCTCAGGAGGAGCCCACTTTCACGGGGGAGGAGGGAGGCGCCTCCCGCCGAACGGCAAACGTGCTAGCGCGTGCGCGGCGTTGGCCGAAGCGAAGAACTCTCTCTTCGGCGCCGTGGAAGGCGCTGTCAGAAGCGATTGAGGGACGGGGAGAACGAGGCCGAGAGGCACAGCAAGCAAGCAGTCACATGTCACATCTGCTGCTCTCCCGAGTTGGAGAGGGGGACCGCACGCATGCTCCCTACCCCCCGCTCCTCCACCGCACCCTGCAGAAGGAGCCGGCCGCAACCGAGCCAATTAAATGGACCGGAACCAAAACGGACCATTTAAGAAATGAACGAATAAGACTAATAGTGAGGCCAGCCTGTTCATTTATTGGAACAGACTCCAATTAATATTTTTAAATGACGGGAGTAACCCTAGCTATGTGACAATGTGACCTGAGTGCCCCGTTTTCACTGAACTTGTAAGTCTAACGTGGCGTCTTACTGGCTTTCTTTGAGACACATTTTGTGAGACAACAGCAACAGAACCCAGATACAAATGCACAATAATGAATTAACTCTACTCTCTTAGAACCAATGACACAATGACTGGCCAAGGGATCTGGCCAAGAAACAGCTGATGTTGTCCAACTACTTATGGCCACTGAAATGGGGTAAAACAGACTGCGATTCATTCGCCCAGTACAGATATAAAAATATAACTTATAGTTGATATTCTGTCCTTTAACCTCAAAGCCATTTTTAAAATTTCCCATTCATTGATCAGGAATACTGCCAAATTCACACACACACACACACACACACACACACACACACACACACACACACACACACACACACACACACATTCCAATTTCTTATAGACAACTCTACATACTCCTATGATGACTCCTAAGTTTGCATTCCGAGGTTGCATCAAGGAAAAGTATGAGGTAAAGAGACAGAAAAGTCTCTTTTACAGCCCAGTAGAGAGTAGGCCTCACCTTGCTGATGAGTCTGTTCTTCATATTCTTCATCTTCCTCATGCTCATCTTCATCTTCATCTTGCTCATCCTCCTCTTCTTGTTCGTCATCTCCATCCTGCTCCACCACCTCCTCATCTTCTTCTATCTCTTCCTCCATCTGCTCTATCTCTTCTCCCTCTTCTCTCTCAGTCTCTCCTTCCTCTTCCTCATCCTCCTCTTCCTCCTCCTCCTCGCCAGGGTCCTCATTGTCTTCAGAGCACTCTTCTTCTTCATCATCTCCCTCCTCGCCTTCCTCCTCCACTTCCTCCTCTAGCTCTTCCTGCTCTCTCTCCTCCCCCTCGTCTATAGCGTCCGCGTTGTACTTCTCGTACATGGTGGGATGGCCATCAGGCATGGGTAGAAATGGCCGCCGCTTGATAGCAGGTTCTTGTGGGGGCTTCTCCTGAATTTTCCTCTTCTTAACCAAAGGGCACCCATAGACACTGCACAAGGCACACACAAGTCAGAGGAAGGAGTTTTTTCACTGTCATTGTAAAAAAAAAAAAACAAACAAACAAAAAAAACTTCTTTGAATGTGACGGAATGCAATACATTTTAGAGTTAAATGGCTCTGGCGTGTCTGCATCAGAACTAGCCCCACAGAGGCTGAAAAATATTTGAATTGTTTAAAGGCACAGCATAAATAACTACTGGCATTTTTATTAAACACAGGCACCGTTTGAACTATGTTCCCCCAAGACGACACTTTTCTGAAACCGCCCAGCATCATTTGCAATAGTCAACCTCCAAAATGCAAAAAGCAAAGCTCATTCAAACAGCGCTCAATTACACAAATCCCTTAATAATCATTAGCTGTTGAGAAATTCCACTATAATTGCTTCAAAACAGCATGTGCAATTATGCATGGTTTAAATGTGGAATTCAGAAAATCAATTACCACATTTCCACATGAAAAGGCGTATTTGTGGGTTGTCAAGGGGGTGAAAGTTTCTGCTCCCTTGCAGAGATGCCGGCTGGGGAGGATCCCATGTCCAAGCTCACGTTTCTGTTTCTATGCTAGACAGGCACTCTGTTAGGGCCACTTAGCCATAGTACAGCACACCTAGTCGTACACCTGTCCGTGTTCACATTTGAACAAAGCGGAATAAAACACGTAACTGGAGTCAGAGGACGTGTGTGAAACGTATTAGGACTTGTTGCTATGGCAACCACATCCCTAAACTATAGCTCCTTCACGTCCATTTTCATATGGATCCCACAGTAATGAACCACACAACCTTATTGACCTAGTTTAATGTGGCCTATTAAATATTTAAAAAGGAACTTAAAGTTAGTCTATAGGTCTATACTATAAAGCTTTTCCGGGAATTTCTGAGAATATATACACTTGATAACTACACGCGAAGGGCTGAGTGCGAAACAATGTGAGCAGACGATCTAAAAAATGGGGAAACCAGATTAGCTAGTGAGTTTTTTTGATTCTCGGAACTAAACGGCAGTGATTACAAAAACAAATGGCCATCATAAATATGCAAGTCGTGGCAAGGTGAAGTAGGGTGCAGTCCACACGGGCATTTTGTACCATTAGGATGTTTAGAGTCCTATTCTTCATGCGAGCACCTCACACGGTGTTTAAGAGCCTGTGAAATGTCCTAGATGCATGTGTACCGCTGTTAGCTGCACCTCTACCGTACCGTAAACCTCATCGTAATGGCCACAAATTGCACCATCGGATTGAAGGACCAGCATCAGATTCCAGGATAATGTAATGGGTAAAGTATTCATTTTAGTTTTGTGAATAATGCACAATCTACCCCACATATGCAGAGCAGAACAAGTAGCATTTTGTTAAAACCCCTGTTATAAATGTGATTTAGTACCACTGTTCGGTGGTCAGCTGGAGGTGGATTTTCCTTTTCTTTTGGCTAAACTGCTCCATTCAGTTCATGAAACCAATTTTCGGAGCGATACGTTTAAAGACATTAAACTCCATACGCGTGTAGTGTTCTTGGAAAAAAAAAAAGATCTCAAATAGCTAAAAATGTCCAATGCAGCGTCTGTCTTCAGCTGCCTCATTTACGTATGCCACACGCGCAGAACATATGAGCTCCAGATCTGTGCGGTGCGTCTGTGGGCAGCCAGCCAGCAGCGCCTGTGTGGGTGAGAGCGCTCATGAGCCACTCGGAGTGACCTTGGACACCTTCGCGTTTCCCACTGGCAGGCCACGCCAATTAAAATTCCACAGGTAATTAAACCACATTTGAATGAGGGAGCAGTACAGGCAGGGTTTGAGTGGGACTGCTGTAATTACGGAGAGAGAGAGAGCGAGAGAGAGAGAGAGAGAGAGAGAGAGAGAGAGAGAGAGAGAGAGAGAGAGAGACTCCATGAGCCTTTCAGTGCCGCCGAGAGAAATAATGACTTCAGCCACAGACAGCTCCTGGCGGACAAATGCTCTGATGAACTCTACTGATGTAAAAAAAAAGAAAGAAAGAAATGTGGGGCTTATTCTGTTTGATCATTTCCATAGGATCTACGCAATAATACTGCCTAGCCTATTAGCCTACACAAGTGTGGGAAACATTAATAAATATTTGCAAATTCTTTTCTGAGGAAAATAAATAAATAAAAAAAATCAAAGATTTAACCTGCCTGTGTCATAAAGTGCTCCTACGAGGCTCCCAAAACATGTCACCTTTGTTTATTTCTCTCAGCTTTAATTGGTCTACGCTTTTATCGAAGTGTTTTCAGCTTGTCGTCCCGGTGGCCGTCGTTGCGACGGCCCGAGCCGCGTCCCGGAGCTCGGCCGCGCGGAGCTGCCTCTGCCAGCGGCCGGTTGCCATGGGAGCGCACAGCCTCGGCGCCTGCACACTGCAGCATCCACAGGCATGCGTAGCAAGGCACCGTCGCCATGGTGATCTCCCCCTGCGGAGCGGGATTTGCCATTCGAGCAGACAGACAGAGACGGAGAGCGAGAGGAAGGGTGCGTGCGAGAGAGAGAGAGGGAAGAGAGAGAGGGAAGAGAGAGAGGGAGCGAGCAGTGATTGGGAGTCTGACAGAGCCCCCCCCATCCCTCCATCCCCCATCCCTCCATCCTCCCGCTGCGCTGCACCCGCTCAAACAGCAGAACAAAAGATGCGGTGGAGCGCCGGGCTTTCCGGATGCCTCCATCCGTCTCGGAGGCTCGGCTGCCGTGACCGGCACGGCCTCGTCCTCTCGGCCCAGGGCCGCCACACGCCACCGACCCCCCCACCTCGGCCACGGCGAGCCCCCCAGAAGCTTCGGTCGGGAGGGCAGCACACAGCCTGGCACGGGGCGTGTCGGGAAAACGTGCGCGTCTGGTGAAAAGACAGCGGCGCGGCGGACCGCAGCGGTTCTGAGGCAGAGCGGGGGAGGGCAGGGGACCGGGCTGGAGGATCAGGCAGACATTGAAAACACAGGGCTTTGCTAGGGACCTATGCAGCAGGTGATCACACACACTCACACACAAACACACACGCCAAAGTATGTATGCCGTACGTGGTTCGTCCAAACGCCGGACACATCTGGTGGGGCTTCTCGGTGGAACAAACGGTTCGGGGGAAAAAAAACACACCAGTCACAGATAGCAAACAAGCCCTCTGCATGTATAGCAAACGTAGAGCAGAAAAGCCAACAGACCACACAGACTCCATCTTCTAGACCCAGAGAGGAAGATATAGAGAAAGTGGGAAGGAGAGAGAGAGAGAGAGAGAGAGAGAGAGAGAGAGAGAGAGAGAGAGAGAGAGAGAGAGAGAGGGAGGGAGGGAGGGAGGAAAAGATGGCATATGCCTCCCACACAGTCCAGAGCCCATCTGCTGGCGTGCTGATGGTTAGTAACTAACTAGCACACAAACATGATTTCTCCCCGCTACATGGAAAGGTGTAAATTACTGCTTGACACTGTAAATTAGATGCCTGTATCTATGCCTGCTCATAATTTCAAGCTTTCTTCAGGTGTGCTGGCTAGTAGTCCTTCTCTGCCCTGTCTGTTCAGGCTTTCACGGCCTGTTTCTACACTTCTGGTGCCGTGTTTCCATCTGCATGCGTTCTGCTCGCGTGGCCTTCCTCTTTCAGAGCTTCGAGTGGGACCTTTCGCCTGCCCGTGCTGTGGCCTTTGGTTCGTGTCATCCGCTCCGCAAATCTCGGGCCCTACCTCGGTCGGGCAGGGACAAAAGCGAGAGAGTCCAGCGGAGGACAAAAAAAAAAAAAACAGGCATAAAAGCCCGTAGCTTTCATGAAGGAGGAGAGGACAGGGGTGTATGAGGGGTGTCGAGAAAAAGCGGAAGGGAGACATACAGAGAGAGAGAGAGAGAAAGGGGGAGGGGGAGAGAGAAAGAGAGATAGGAAGAGAGTGAGAGAGAGAGAGATAGAAAGAGAGAGAGAGAGGGTCATAACTGCACCACTCACTAGCCCTCGCCACCAGCTCTTGGCTCAGTGCCCATCCTTTTAGTGAGTGCTACCTGTCAGGTTCTGAATTATACAGCTCCAGGCTCAGTTCCATGTGAGTCATCCATCAGAAAAAGCGGAGAAGGAGGAGAGAGATGGAGACAGGGAGGGAGGACGGAGAGAGGGAGAGGTAGAATGAAAGGGAGGAGGAAGGATGGGGATGGAGTGTAGGGCTGGGAAAATAATGAGCTGGAATGAGAGGAAAAGATGGAAGGAGGAAGGAAGCTATAGAGATAGAAATGGAAGAGTGAGAGAGAGAGAGAGAGAGAGAGAGAGAGAGAGTACGGAACACAGCTGATAACTGAAGCAAGCTATAAACTCTGCAGTCACACCTAGACTGCGTGGCCAGACCAGCCCTTCCCGGCTAACCTCGGTGGAGGTTACATTAAATCCCAGTACGACCAGAGGAAGCCTCTTCAGTGAACTGTAGAGAAGCCGTTCCGAGAGCACAGGGTCCGCTACTCAAGTGGGCGGCTCTAACAATAGTCTTCCCACTTCTTTACATGGTTAAATAAACAAGGACTCAAATCGCAGCATAAAAGCAACTTGCAGTTTCCCCCTGTGCCGGTCTCCATCACTACACCTCTTACTGGGCACCTTCTTTGCTTCACAAAGATCCAATAATGTGCATGCAAGTCCATGAATCGTTTAGACACCAAGTTCCACGTGACACTGCTTTAATTACACATGACAATGCTTGACTTATGTATGAAGATGCACTGTATGTTAAAAGTGACGGTATCTTTGGTGTCTCTATTGTCTCCTCTCATACGTTGCGTAGAAACTGCTAAACTTCAGCCGCAGCCTTACACACGTTCACATATCCGCACGCTAAAAAGTCTTACCGGGATTCAGGCTCACAAGACGCAGACGTCCTTAGCGCCCGACATGCCCGGTGGTGTCTGGCCCTGCTAGGCTGCTAGAATGAATAATGCAGACACCCCGCTTTATAGATTAGTCCCTCGCCAGACGGAAGAGAACCTTTTGGCATGATCTAACCCTGCGCGCACACAGCGAGAGCCAGAAACAGCAATTGCTTTGTCATCATGGTTCCGTAACGGCTGGCTAGGGCGCAGCAGATGCCGTGTACTGTACAGGTGATACAGTGTCCTCGTTACGGTCGAGCGGCGGCGTTCCTGCGGAGCTCCCGACGTATACGCCGGCCATCTAGACACGCCGAATGAATATCATCACCGCCCAACCCCCCCCCCCCCCCCCCCCCCCCCCCCCCCCCTTTGGTATTGGGGGGGGGGGGGGGGGAGTGTGACTGAACACACACACACATAGACTCACACGTACAAACGAGCTCGCACGCACACTCTAAAAGTATGCATGCGAGCAGAGGTGCGTACACAAACACACACACACACATATACACACAATCTCGTAAACACGACCGCACGTGCGAGTTCCCCTTCTGAGTGAGAGGTCTGCCTCAGGCGTCATTCGGCTGCTGCGGAAATACAGCTGCGAACGGCGGTTCACACGGTGACACCAGAAAACGCATCCATCACTCTTTCCTCTCATTTTCTTTTGGCTTTTCTTCTCCCACATCTTCTCTCGCAGGAGTAAGCAGCATACTTAAACATGGCATAAACGTGTCCGACTGAAAGAGAGGCGTGTCAAGCCAACGGACCCTTCTCATTTGTCTCACTGGGCACGACTTCAGAGGGGATTCGTGTTTAGATGCCATTCGTCTTTTTACGTGATGCAAATGAATTAGTTATATCGATTAGCTGCACTGAAATCACCCCTTACCAGAAAGGAAAAGAAATAAATATATTGCCTTTGTCCGAGTGTCGACGGTAAGGTTGCGCAAGTAATTTGGGATCAAGTAGCATTCGGGCCCCATCGTAAAGGACAAAAGACAAGCAAGAACAACAAAATAAGCTCTGAAGGAAACAACCAGCACGGTCCTCGAGCCCTCCTCGAGCTGATTAGCATATTAATGATGCCAGACTCGCACGCGCTCCTGAAACATGCTAATAAGAGGCGCGCAGAAGCGTCGGAGCGTAGCGGCTAGTCAGACAATAGCCAGCCATTGTGCTCCGGCATCACGTTAACTTATCAGCAGCCTCTGTTTTACCAAGGGAGACAAGGTTGTGTCGCTTTCTGGCTTTGTGGCGCAGGCTACAGGCTAATTGGATAGCAGTTTTCAGGGTCTGCTTAAGATTCGAGTCAACAGAAGGGACCAATCAGAATAAAGACCCACAACCCCGCCTCCATATCCGTTTTAGCAGGACACACCCGACAGAAATGTCTCCACTTTGAATTCCCACTGAAATTTTCTGTATTTTTCTCAGAGAATGCTACTAGTACAAAGGTACTGCTTTGGAATTTTTGCACATAAATGCATGAGATTCATCCAACTACATTGGAAAGCACAGTACTAAATCCAATGTAGAATGATATAAAACTAAATGCTTTCATGTGCATGAAAACGTCTGAATTTCAGAAGTACGTTTTGTTCAGATGTGTAATGGAATTTATCAGTGTAGGGCTACCTGAGAAACCTAATTTAGTCAGAGTAAGACTGGCTGGGCAAACAGACTATAAGTGTAGAAAGAATTTGTTTAACTGTGCTTCAATCTACATGCCAAAACAACCACAGCAAACTTACTGCAAAGGAGAGTTCCTCTTCATTGGCAAGTTCATATCACTACAAGCTGGTCTCTGTCCCACCCACAAATTGATAGCCGATTAACAATAAATTTTCTACGTTTAATCATGCCTACATTGTTAGAATATATTTATAACAAATCAGGCCTTCATGTAAGTACAGTAGGACCACTTGAGTACTATTGAGTATTGAGTACTACAGCTATTTTACACATCGCTACTCTATAAATGTATGGCTAATGCAGTGAGTGTATCAGAGTGATGCACAATAGCAGTGTAATAGCTGTGTGATCAGAGGTGAAGAATAAGCATTCATGGGAGTGAAAAAGCAAATCGAGACAGCTAGGCCTGTGTACAACACTGTGTTATAAAAACGTCATGTTGAAAAAGGGTGCAATTAGAATAGCTATTTGAGTAAATTCAGATGAACAGAACTCTGGAATAGGCAAAGTTCCATCCTGGAAGGATTTCCCAGACACCCTGCGTGTATTTCTGTTCTTTATGGGGCCTGTTTGGCAAGGCCCAAATAAGTTAACCAATACCTGGAGGAAGTGCTGACTATGTGAATGTAAGGACACATCATGCTTAGTTCCTAATACACAGGCTTCCTGCTGGGAGGTGGAATTTGACCTTGATCTCGTTTGCTCTGTGGTGAGCACGGTTGGCAGTCTGGGGGTCCTACCTCCTGTGCCTGGCGTATTTACCCCTCACATGTCCACTTCCGTCACACCCTGGTGTGGGACAGCTGTGGACAAGAGGAGGAAGGCATTAATGCGAATGCTGATGCGCGCACACACATACACAAGCATCAACACACACACTCCACCCACACACACACACACACACACATACACACACTCAAGACACTTACCCCAGCCCTCATGCACGCAGACACATACACACACTCCACCCACACATCGCTCACCACATACATGCACGCACGCACGCACACACACACACACACACACACACTCTCCACTCACCCACCCGCACACACACACACACACACACAAACACACAAACAGCGCTTCATTGCAGATTTACAGAGCCTCCTGTATCCTCCAGCTTGGTGACGCACTAGGCCGTATATTTCACATTTCCTACCTGAGCCTCAGCCTGCTCTATTTAGACTCTCAGCTAGCTAAGAGCTGAAACACGGCCAGATTTGGAATCTCTGACCTGCTAGGACATGCAGTCATACTGTGTACGTTAGCCCCTCCCCCTCACTCTGCCACCACAGACTGTCTAGAGCACACTGCCATGCATCACCTTCAGAGCCTTCAGCAAATGCTCCACTTTCTATTTTTAGCCAAACTAATATATCTCTGCCTCTGATTGGCAATCCACCAACTCAAGATCAAGCTCTTGGTCTTACACACGAACATCTTAGACGTCTGGCCATTACTAGCAATTCCTCTGTTTTCCACAAAGTGATGCTGGCCTCGGGCCGGCGTCTGATCGAGGCTAGCGACCCATCCGTTATTGGTATTATGGATGCCTTTGGCCAGAGAGAAGGATCCGTCCGCGGAGGCAGTAGCAGAGCGTGCTGGTAGGGCATTAGAGACCGGGGGGGTCTCTAATGACTTTTCTATTTCCACTGTCGTGTAATTCACGGAAAACAATTCCTGGCCTCTTTAATAGAAACAAATAAATTTAATTAATTTAAAATACTTCATACTTTCTCAGTTAGGACTGCGGGATTCGTAATGAGGGAGACTACGTGGTTAAACAGACGCCAAGACGGGGAACCGCGGCTGGAGTTGCATAAGCGGGGCCTGATGAAATCTCCCTGTCGCCTCAGGGAAGAGCAGTCCATTCACTTCTATTACCACGCGTGATTTCATTAGGGGAACGGGCATATTTACCAATATTAATTGGGAGAATCATATGCTCTCACGAAAGGCAATTAAAAGAGGAGGTTTATTTATAGATTGTAGCCATGGCGAGAATGAATCACACGGAATGATATCGGTTAGCGAAATTACTCGCTTGCCGCCTTCTGCCGCGCGCGAAGTGTGTCACGCGCCTTCTCGTTGAAACTCCTTCACTAGGCGTGGAAAATAAAAAGGTCATCTTGGATATTGTGTGAATTTGCCACGGTTATATGCATTTATTTGTCCTTGAAAATCATTCGATTATAGCCACTTCATAGTCGCGGAAAGTGTCGTGTAGAGGGGCCCGTTTTCACGGCCCCTGCCGCCACATCTAAACGAACCTGAACAGCTCCTGCGCTGCAGTCTCCACGGCAACTAAGAAGAGAAAAAGAAAAAAGACAATTAACGAGAGCAAACATCAATATCATACTATATCATACTAATTTTATGTTGCCCGATCGTATCAGTAACACCATCAATATTAGTCTGCTCGTGAAATCAATAGTGTAGCTACAGCTCTGCTGAAAGCAGTGATTTTTCCTTATTAGAGGCCAAATACGAAGCGGTTGTGGGTAAGAAGTGGTCGAAGCTGCTAGACTGGAAGGAGCTCGTTTCGGTTTCCTGCTGTACCTCGCACACCTTTGGATCGCGTTCGATGGCGTTTCTCGGCCGCATCCACCTCCATCTGGGGAAGAAAGTCGTCCGTCAGTGCACGGCACCAGACAGGCTCGCGTTTCCCGCTTGCCTTCCATTCATATAACGTTCACATATAAGTGGAAACCTCTCTGTGGTGATTAGCTGAGTGAGGGTGGGGTAGTGCTACCTGAGATTAGCTGAGTGAGGGTGGGGTAGTGCTACCTGAGATTAGCTGAGTGAGGATGAGGCAGTGCTACCTGAGATTAGCTGAGTGAGGGTGAGGCAGGCTACCTGAGATTAGCTGAGTGAGGATGGGGCAGCGCTACCTGAGATTAGCTGAGTGAGGGTGGGGTAGCACTACCTGGGATTAGCTAAGTGAGGGTGGGGTAGTGCTACTTGATATTAGCTGAGTGAGGGTGGGGTAGTGCTACTTGATATTAGCTGAGTGAGGGTGGGGTAGTGCTACTTGAGATGAGCTGAGTGAGGGTGGGGTAGTGCTACCTGAGATTAGCTGAGTGAGGATGAGGCAGCGCTACCTGAGATTAGCTGAGTGAGGGTGAGGCAGCGCTACTTGAGATTAGCTGAGTGAGGGTGGGGTAGTGCTACCTGAGATTAGCTGAGTGAGGGTGGGGTAGTGCTACCTGAGATTAGCTGAGTGAGGGTGGGGTAGTGCTACTTGATATTAGCTGAGTGAGGGTGGGGTAGTGCTACTTGAGATGAGCTGAGTGAGGGTGGGGTAGTGCTACCTGAGATTAGCTGAGTGAAGGTGAGGCAGCGGTACCTGAGATTAGCTGAGTGAGGATGAGGCAGCGCTACCTGAGATTAGCTGAGTGAGGATGAGGTAACACTACCTGAGATTAGGTGAGTGAGGATGAGGCAGCGCTACCTGAGATTAGCTGAGTGAGGATGAGGTAACGCTACCTGAGATTAGGTGAGTGAGGGTGGGGCAGCGCTACCTGGGATTAGCTGAGTGAGGGTGGGGCAGTGCTACCTGAGATTAGTTGAGTGAGGGTGAGGCAGGCTACCTGAGATTAGCTGAGTGAGGGTGAGGCAGGCTACCTGAGATTAGCAGAGTGAGGGTGGGGTAGCGCTACCTGAGATTAGCTGAGTGAGGATGAGGCAGCGCTACCTGAGATTAGCTGAGTGAGGATGAGGTAACGCTACCTGAGATTAGGTGAGTGAGGGTGGGGCAGCGCTACCTGGGATTAGCTGAGTGAGGGTGGGGCAGTGCTACCTGAGATTAGCTGAGTGAGGGTGAGGCAGGCTACCTGAGATTAGCTGAGTGAGGGTGGGGCAGCGCTACCTGAGATTAGCTGAGTGAGGGTGGGGTAGCACTACCTGGGATTAGCTAAGTGAGGGTGGGGTAGTGCTACTTGAGATTAGCTGAGTGAGGGTGGGGTAGTGCTACTTGAGATGAGCTGAGTGAGGGTGGGGTAGTGCTACCTGAGATTAGCTGAGTGAAGGTGAGGCAGCGGTACCTGAGATTAGCTGAGTGAGGATGAGGCAGCGCTACCTGAGATTAGCTGAGTGAGGATGAGGTAACGCTACCTGAGATTAGGTGAGTGAGGGTGGGGCAGCGCTACCTGGGATTAGCTGAGTGAGGGTGGGGCAGTGCTACCTGAGATTAGCTGAGTGAGGGTGGGGCAGTGCTACCTGAGATTAGCTGAGTGAGGGTGAGGCAGCACTATCTGAGATTAGCTGAGTGAGGGTGGGGTAGCGCTACCTGAGATTAGCTGAGTGAGGATGAGGCAGCGCTACCTGAGATTAGCTGAGTGAGGGTGAGGCAGCGCTACTTGAGATTAGCTGAGTGAGGGTGGGGTAGTGCTACCTGAGATTAGCTGAGTGAGGGTGGGGTAGTGCTACCTGAGATTAGCTGAGTGAGGGTGGGGTAGCACTACCTGAGATTAGCTGAGTGAGGGTGGGGTAGCGGTGGCTGAAGCTCTCCTCCTGTTCTGGGCTGTGGCAGAATGGTCCCTGTTGTTGTGTTCAGAGCTCCTCCTCAAAAGTCATTTTCTAGATAAAAAAATAAATAAATCCACAGGTGATTCACCGTGAATAATAATCAGATATGGGTCAGTTTATTCTTTAGCATGTAGCAAAATATAATTTTTTGTGTGTAATAATAAAAAATACTTAACCGAACATCAATTATGAGAAATTGGGTAAAACATGCATGCGCGCGCGCACAAACACACACACACACACACACACACACACTATACCCTCTTACTTCATCCATCCTATGAGCCAACACTAATATTGTGTATTTCACACAAAATCCTGTTACTGCAATAGATTGTTGATTTTGTGTGTATGTGCTTGTGTTGTTCGGTACCAAGGCCAGGGGAGGTGCCCCGAAAGCTGTTCAGCAACAACAAAAAAGTCCAATTCATTTCTTTTGAAAAGGCAGCCTTTGTGAATGGCACATACCCTCTTACACACACACACACACACACACACACACACACACACACACACACACACACACACACACACACACACACACACAACCTCTCTCCATTGACACATCACTCATGCTGAATGTAGAATATGCTTTTTTTTTCCACCAGGTCAAACCAATGCAGATGAGCCTGGGCTCCGTCAGCCTCTGCTGGCCAGCCTGGCTTGGCCTTACGTAGGGGAACACTGACTGTTTGGTATTCCTGCCAACCCCCCATCTGTCTCATATAATATGATACAGTGCTCCCCTGCACAAAGTGGGGCATGCAGCTTCCCAAAGCAGCCTGTGTATTCTTTTTGCTCTGTGCCATCTCTCTCTCTCTCTCTCTCTCTCTCTCTCTCTCTCTCTCTCTCTCTCTCTCTGTCTCTCTCTCTCTCTCTCTCTCTCTCTCTCTCTCTCTCTCTCATTATTGGGTAGATGATAGAGAGGTAGAGGCAGGGGCTGCTGCCTCAAGCCGTTCTGCTCGCTGGCTCAAAGCGCAGTCTCCCCATGAGAGCCTCGCTCCCCCGCAGACCTGTCGCATGTGACTTCCTCCCCGTCCTACCAGCTGCTGAGCCGGTCTGACTCTCCGACGAGTTCCCACGTCCGAAGGACAAACGCTGGGGCTTTTTCCTTTCAGTGGTATCCCAGTCGCTCTTGCTCACTCAAATGTGGCCTGTGCGTATAAAAGTGAACCATGTGAGAGAGGATAGCGGATCCCGAGAGTGTGTCGGGGCGAAGCGCTGTGCGTGCCCACCCCGGAACAAAGCTGGGCTGCGAGGGGTTCGGAGTGCTACCACGACGTCTCCCCTGCAGGTGGAGTTGATCCACCCAGCTACATCTCTCTCTTCAGGCCATCTCTGCCGCCTGAATTTGCTCTCATTGACAGTCCTGCAGAAAAGGCTCTCTCATTGTACAGATCCAAGTCCTTATTTTTAAAACGAAGTCGAGCAAATCTTTTTCTAGGCTGTATTTCTTCAGTGTTGCGAGTCACACCAGCGGACGACACATTCATGTGGTGTGACCGGGAAAATTTGCTTGGCTGGCTAGCTCACGTCCTCACCTCAGATGGCACCACCTCGCCGTACGCCCTTAACCGTCCATGTGTCCTGAGCTGTCACTCTCTCTCTTTTTCTTGGTGCACTCACACTGCCACGATGAAAGCAAGCCTCAACATGAAGGCCATGTTTCAGCTGCCGCTCGACACCCGAGGGGACAGCCCGTGCTGGGGTGTGAGGTCCGATCGGTTGTGACTGTGCTCTGGAGCAAAGCTCCAATGGATGCTTGACGTGAGCTTTGGACTTTACCTCCACCTGCGTCAGATGGTCTGAGTCGGCAGGCGCACGTGCCTGGGCGTCCGAGCGCACGTGTCTCAGCGTGTGCTCCGTGCGTGAGGGTGTGGGCACATGGGCCCTTAGTAATTCAGAGATGTTTGCACGAGCAAGAAGCAGACATCAGGGCCGTGGGCTGAAGCTAATGGGGTTTTCTCTCAATTCATTCTCTCTCAGGACATGATCAACAGACCTCTTCATGACTGGCCACATGACTAGTAATGGAAGCTGAGATCAGAACGAGAACACTGGCTGTCGGCGTGAGCCGGCGTGGGAAAGAACAGCTGAAATTAGAGCAGAATATGAGTCTGTTTTGGCAACAGTCATGAATGTGAGGTTCAAACACACAGAAGCACTGGATGTACTTGTCTGTCCTGGTGCACTGAGGTAGTTTGTGGTGACACAGAAAAAGAAAGTCGACCAAAGAATGGCCAAACCGAACTTTTGCTACTGGAACATTGTAAATCCCAGTAAGACATGCACAGCGATGGCCGCTGTGTAAACGAGGAGGCTTCCTCCATTGTAGATTGCATATGGAATGGACGTTATCCACGAGGGCCTTCTCCTCCATGGTGGGAACCAATCATCTCCCTCTCCAGCTCCCCAAGAACTCCATTTCCTCTCTGAGTCCTGCAGTGTCGCTCCCCTCCATCAGGATGAGGGGAGCTTTAATTGCCGTTTCTGTGCACAAGGCCTGCGCGCGCAGAGACGCTCATGCCACCGAGCCTTAATGATGCCTGGCAACCACAGGAGATCTGACCAACGCGTTGTCAATGGCAACCGAGGTGCTAGAAGTTTTTTCTCCCACAAAGACAGAAGATGAAACCTTCCTGAGATGCTGCATCCATGGAGATAGAGAGGGGGGGAGAAAGATGGATAGATAGAGAACACTTGGATAAAGAAAGGCTTTGTGGAAGAGTGGAAGGCCACGGCCTAACATGACTCGGGCCAATCCTCTCAACATGCCATCACATCTAAACGCAGGTAGATATAGGCCTTCAACCTATGGAGGTAGACCTGTGAACACACCACAGATTCCTTCTGCTACACTCAGCCAAGGACGTTTGAGGAGCAGAATCAATACACAGTGGCAGCCCTTAAATCGCAGCCCCCCTGTACCTCCTCTCCGACACCCAACTCCTCCTCATCACCAACAAACACGCCCGAGACGAAGGCCTCCTCGTATAAGTGCTCTCAGGATGACAAAGAGCCATCTTTGCACTCCACACGAACCTGAAACGGTGCCGTGCCACGACGCATAACCGAGGTGGAAATGGCGCTCGGCTTGTTCGCAGCGCCGGCCACCTCGATGCTCGGGCCGCCCGCTTTTACGGCACACCTGCTAATTACGGAACCTTCCCTGGACGACAACAGCCCGCAGGCCTCGCCACGCCTCACCTGCACACACTCTGTGTGTGTGCATGTGGATTTGTGTGTGTGTGCGCGTGATGAATGAGCTGTTGCATGCGTTTGTATTGACTTTGTGGCCTTTAACCGAAGGACAACACTCTCAGTTTTGGGTCTCAGTTTGGAACCATGCGCAGTCTGGTTTGGGTACAAACTCAGTCTGGTTTGGGTCTGATCTCAGTCTGGTGTTGGGTCTACTCTCAGCTTGGTGTTGGGTCTACACTCAGCCTGGATTACTGCAGGAGGTTTGAACCACACACCGCCCCCTGCTGGCCACGGAAGCGCTGCCCTCGGAGGCGCGTTTCCCTCCGGCTCTGGCAGCGTGTGCCAGGCATTTAAATGATCCCTCCTCGGGGCCTCTGCTGGAGCGGGTGGTGGCGCCTGGCTCCACGTTCCTGATTGTGTCTCCCGGTTCGTCACGAGCGAGTCCTAATCAGCGAGGCAAATCAGGCCAGATTGGGCCGAGATGGGGAGGAAATAGGATTTTAATCAGCATGCGGCTCGGCTCGCCACCGCTCCTGCCTGCCTCAGTCGCAGCGCATTTAGAGACGGAGATGCCACGGAGCAATCAGCCAGACCTCGGCAGCATCCCACCGAGAAGGACGTGCTTTAATTACCACCAGCTAAGGAAGGATCCCTCTCTGCTCCCTCGCTCCCTCCCTCCCTCGTTCCCTCCCTCCCTCCTTCCCTCTCGCCGTACTCAGAGAGAGTATGGGCTTGCGGCCTTTCCATAATTACACGCAATAATGTGTCATTTTTATCCAACTTCCCTCCTTTATGAAAGGACGACAAAAAATTACTCATCTTGTTAAAACCCCATTTCCATGCACCGTACCTATACGTGGTGATGGGGAATAAGCTCTAATGTGTGCTTGGAGGCTCGTGCTGCCATGTTGTGTAGGGGCATTTGGCTGTAATGAATAATTAGCGGTGTGTTTTCGCTGAGTCACCGTGCTGGGGGGGAGGGGGGGTCTGTGCTGGACTCTAATGGAGGTGTTGCTTCACGTCGGCCTCTGCGGATCCGTCTCCGGCGAGCCAGTCGGATTATGGGGAGGTATGGCGGCCGGTGTGCGTGCGTCCGTGTGCCGTGTGCGAGTGCGTCTGTGGTGTGCGTGTGTGTGCGCATGTGTGGTAAAAATAACAGCTCTCCCACCTCATGACTCATTCCGTGAACTTGCCTGTCCAACACTCCCAAGTAGTGTCTGGAAAGAAAGCCTGGAGCCAACTCCTTAGTTTGCAAGCTGATCACTCCTTACTCTGCATGTGCGTTTGAAAGAAGGTGTGTACGAGTGTGTGTGTGCGTGTGTGTGTCAGTCCTTCACAA
>NW_027506925.1:725751-740751 GCF_052324685.1 Brachyhypopomus gauderio | reverse complement strand
CACCACCACCACCACCATCACCACCACCATCACCACCATCACCACCACCACCACCACCATCACCACCACCACCACCATCACCATCACCACCACCACCACCACCACCACCACCATCACCACCACCACCACCACCACCATCACCACCACCATCACCACCACCACCACCACCACCACCACCATCACCACCACCACCACCACCATCACCACCACCATCACCACCACCACCACCACCACCACCATCACCACCACCACCACCACCACCATCACCACCACCATCACCACCACCACCACCACCACCACCACCACCACTTCACCACCACCACCACCACCACCAACACACCACCACCACCACCACCACCAACACACCACCACACCACCACCACCACCACCACCACCACCACCACCATCACCACCACCATCACCACCACCACCACCACCACCATCACCACCACCATCACCATCACCACCACCACCACCATCACCACCACCACCACCACCATCACCACCACCATCACCACCACCACCACCACCATCACCACCACCATCACCACCACCACCACCATCACCACCACCACCACCACCACCACCACCATCACCACCACCATCACCACCACCATCACCACCACCACCACCATCACCACCATCACCACCACCACCATCACCACCACCACCACCACCACCACCATCACCACCACCACCACCATCACCACCACCACCACCACCACCACCACCACCACCACCATCACCACCACCACCACCATCACCACCACCACCACCACCATCACCACCACCACCACCATCACCACCACCACCACCACCACTTCACCACCACCACCACCACCACCAACACACCACCACCACCACCACCACCACCACCACCACCAACACACCACCACCACCACCACCACCACACCACCACCACCACCACCATCACCACCACCAACACACCACCACCACCACCACCACCACCACCATCACCACCACCACCACCACCACCACCACCACCAACACACCACCACCACCACCACCAACACCACCATCACCACCACCACCACCACCACCACCACCAACACACCACCACCACCACCAACACCACCACCACACACCACCGCAATCTCGCCACTCTTGGGCTATTGAACCCCAACTATCAATCAGTGGTGAGTTAGGTACCAGTGCTAAAGAGAGAGGAGACATGGTGCTTGCATATGTGTGTGTGTGTGTGTGGGTGTGTGTGTGTGTGTGTTCGCGCCCGCATGTGTGTGCATGTGTTTCCTCTCTCCTGCCTTCCTGGTCTGGGCTCATTTGAAGGCTAGGGCTGCATGACCTACTTAAAGTGCCTGCCTTGAATAATGTATCTCACAGAAAGGGTGGGTAGGGAGTGTGAGAGAGTAAAAGGGAGGTGGAGAGAGAGAGAAAGAATGAGAGAGAGAGAGATGGTGGCAGAGAAATCCACAGTTCTCATCGACTGGATTTCAAATGTCTATGTTGATAGCCTTGATCACCAGCAAAGATTTCTCCCCACATGAAGAGGCTAAACGTGTCTGAGACTGTAGGGGGGTGTGTGTGTGTGTGTGTGTGTGTGTGTGTGTGTGTGTGTGTGTGTGTGTGTGTGTGTGGGAGGGGAGTTATGATGAGGTGGGGTTTAAGAGTGCGTGTGCAAGCCAGGACGCAGGTGGAGGTGGTGGAGGAGGTGATGCTACTCTTGGGAGAAACCACATATACACTGCTACATCTGACTCACCTCCACTAACCTCAGACTTGTCATACGCAACTGAGCGAGAGGTTTAAGGGGAGCATTTAAATATACTCTCATAGGAGTTACCACTGAATACATAATGCATATAAACCTTCTCATATACCTCTGCTCTGTGCTTCGGCTTGCTGGGAGGACAATGTGAAATTCATAATCCTGCGACGTGAAAATGGCTCTGCTATCTGACCTGAATGACCATGCTGAACCGCTACGGAGACACATTCCTGCAGTACAAAAAAACACGGAGGGTTCTGCACCTGACAGTATTAGCAAGCATAGGTGGTCAGTCTCACAAGATATACTGGAGTACAGAAATAGAGATTGAAAGGACAGCGAGAGCTCCAGCAAGAGCCGGAACATTTCAAGGGGGATGATGACAAACAGACAACAGGCATGGCACATTATGTACAAGAA
The DNA here is from genome assembly GCF_052324685.1 of Brachyhypopomus gauderio. Taxonomy (NCBI): domain Eukaryota; kingdom Metazoa; phylum Chordata; class Actinopteri; order Gymnotiformes; family Hypopomidae; genus Brachyhypopomus; species Brachyhypopomus gauderio. Next base: position 738,584 of record NW_027506925.1, on the reverse strand, counting down.
GGCAGGACAGACGGCAGATGAACAGACACCCAGAGTCAGAGCGAGCTCTTGTCCTAAACCCCCCACCAGGAGTCCTGCGTTCCCGACGGCTGCCGCTCCGCCTCTGATGACCACCACCCCGTGCACCCGCCCCCCCCGGCGGCCACCCTGGACGGGCACGCTCACTGACCGTGTGACCGTATGACGACCGGGTGTGACGGCCGCTGCGAGCAAGCAGCTGCCCTGAAAGACAGTAGGAGATGAGAGGTGTGTGTGCAAAGGTCAGAGTGGGGTGTAAAGGAGCAGGGCATGAGACAGCCAGGGCCCTCAGCCTGGAGTGTACGTGTGTGTGTGTGTGTGTGAGAGAGAGAGAGAGAGAGAGAGAGAGAGAGAGAGAGAGAGAGAGAGAGAGAGAGAGAGAGAGAGAGAGAGAAGGGTGTATGGATGCACCCAGAGTAATGCAATGGGGCTGATGATGAATTCCACTCAGATGCGGCTTTTATTGGACCAGCAGAAGCAGACGGGGGAGGGGCGTAGACCTATAGGCCATTTCGCTGCTTTCTTTTTATGTTGTGATGACGACGGTGATTATGGGCACCGTGCTGTAACGGATGCATGAGCCGATCGCCCGTGTCTGTCCCGGTCTCACCGTGATGATACTTCAGCCGGTTCCACTGTGGCCGAGTTGACTCGGTGGCCAATTACCGAGTTGAACCAGACGCGCGGCGATCTGAAGAAGTGTGAAAGACGGGGCGGTGGTTTGGAGGGTCGCGGCGTGCTGGGCGCACTCACGCCGGGCCTGCCGCACACGAACCGTGCTCGGCCGAACCCAACCGCTCCTCCTTCCGCACATCCAGCCTGCTGGGCATAAGGTGCTGGTGTGAAGACCGACACTGCAGCTAGATGTCTGTTCTGCTGAGGAGAAGATACCACACATGAGACACATCTCTCTCTCTCTCTCTCTCTTTCGTTCCATCCCTCTCTTTCAGGCTTCATGGAGAGGTGAGAAAAAGAGGGATGGTGGAGGAGAGAGGCGAGAGAAGGGTGTGAGAGCGCACGGGAGAATCTCATGCTCGCGAGCGTCTCCTCGCTCACACACATTTTGCTCCTCTGTTGACGGCGCTAATGCAGCTTTTAAATGCAGAACCTGGAACGACGAGCACATTAATGTGTTGTTCTGAACGCTATGTGTCAGTGTGTGTGTGTGTGTGTGTGTGTGTGTGTGTGTGTGTGTGTGTGTGTGTGTGTGTGTGTGTCAGTGTGTGTGTGTGTGTGTGTGTGTGTGTGTGTGTGTCAGTGTGTGTGTGTGTGTGTGTGTGTCAGTGTGTGTGTGTGTGTGTGTGTGTGTGTGTGTGTGTGTGTGTGTCAGTGTGTGTGTGTGTGTGTGTGTGTGTGTGTGTGTGTGTGTCAGTGTGTGTGTCAGTGTGTGTGTGTGTGTGTGTGTGTGTGTGTGTGTGTGTGTGTGTGTGATTTGCTCAAGGCTGCAGCACATCTCATGAGCGAGTGCAGAGTCGTTACCAGGCCTCACATTTCCACAGCATGGAGCAGGAGAGCAGCAACGCCAGGGGCCCAAGCACCGTGGCCCATGGTGGTCACCTCCTTCAGCCAAAACAACGTGCTGCAATCTGATGTGCTCTGCAGCCACAAACCGCTACGCCCACACACACACTCCCACACACACGCTCGCCTCCATCCTCCCCGCTGCTGCTCTTTCCTCGCCTCCAGCCTGTTTTTAAACCTGAAGGCAAAGAGCGGTGGGGAACTGCTGGAGGGGATGATGACTGAAGAGGCACCTGACTCATATGCATGAAGAATGGAGGCGGTTTCCCCAGCAGGCTTTAGTACTCAACACCCCTGACCTGCTTCCCCAGGTAACCCTAGTACAGCCAGTCACTCCTGCCCAGTACAGCCAGACCCCCCCGGAGCTCACCACAGCTCACCACTGTCTTGCATTACATTTCTGCAGTGAACCATCATTGCATTTCAAACGATTCCACTGATAACATGTAGTTAGGATGCATTGCGACTCTATTGAAATGTTCCCGAGTGCAAATCCCACATTCTTCCCAGTGAAATTATGTATTCCGACTGGCAGAGACAGACCACCAAGCAGATTTAAAGATGCCATGCTAAAAATAAACATGAAGCATAAATAAAATCAGAAAATGCTTAAGATTCTTATAGCAGTGCAGTGTTGCGTGACTGGATCGGACCGCTCCAGTGATATCAATGTCTTGGCACCTGGTTGAATTTCACCTCTTGGTTGTGTGTGTGATTTTTTTAAACAATGGACCATAGACTAGTACATTGGTCAAAATGCTGTGCTTTCTCATAAAGGGTATAAAGTCTGTATTATTAGTTAATTGAGTAAGAGTTGGGTCAATTTTTAAGTTGAAGGGGTAATTTTACAGATATCCACACTGCAATATTGAAAATAAAATATAATGAATTTCACTTGAAAATAACCAAAGGATTCAGTTAACCTGAAAATCCCTGGACCTGGTACTGTGAGAATTAAAACGAGCTGGCTTATCACTTCCTAAAATCTAAAGGGGCAGAGAGTGGAGGAGAAGACTCTTTAGTATTCCCCTTTACTTGCAAACCGCACCACGCGATCAAACTTCCTCTTACAGAACAGTTCTCGTGATGCTGGAGATATGACCTGTACTGAATCATGCAAGTGTTCCTTCGTGTCGGATCCTCTGACCAAAAGCTGCGGGAGCCAAAAATCCTGACGTGTGTTTCAAACGGGAGGCCTGATAGCGAGTCGCACAGAGAAGGGAAAATGTATTCCCATCAAAACGACGCAGACGACTTCCCGGATAAAAGTAACCGTATATACTTCTGTGTGTTTCTTTCAAGATATTTCTATGCTTCTCCAGCCCAAGTCCCGGGGCACTGTGGAGCCCTGTTGCAAGTTTCCAAAGGGATTTATAAAATGTACCATTGGCTAAATGTGCTAGCATCTGCTGTTTAAGGGGCTTTTATAGTTACAGCTGATTTTGGGGGTGTGTGCGCGCGTGTGCCTATGTATGTGCGTATGTGTTTGTGCGTGCGTATGTGTGTGCGCGCATGTGTGCGTGCGCGCGTTCGCGTGTGTATGCGCGTGTGTGTGTGTGTGTGTGTGCGTGCTCCTTCGCCATTCCTTGCCAGCAGACAGCAGCTCTCAGACAGCTCGGTCCAGAAATACTCCCCATTACTCTCGCTGCACGCCAGAGTGACATCAACACATGGGTTTTCTTTCCTCTCTCTGCCCTCTCTCTCTCTGCCTTTCTTTCTTACTTTTTAACCTCCCTCTATTGTCTCACTATTGCTCACCATCTGGACTCGAGCTGGTGGTTTTGTCCCACTCGTGGTCCAGCGTGCGTCTCGGCTCTCTTGCTCGACGCCTGCGAGGAACGCCCCAGCGTAAAAGCTCTTTGACGCACGATGCGGCAGTCGGGTTGTTACCTCCCGTCACCCTTTCGCAATCTGGGAGATCAGAGAGGTGAGCCGCAGACGTGGGATCGTGCTCACGCGGTCTCCCTCCCCTTCTGCTGGATCACGACCGTGTTCCGCCCCACGCCGGGCTCTAGTCCCGGCGCAGTGCGCGCAGTGCCGGCACGCGGGGAGCGCAAACGCGCGGGCTCCGCGTCCTCGCCTCCCGTGAGCCGGAGTAACGGATGCCTGCTTCGCCCCCTCTACCGCGATCGTTCGGCATGCAGTAGATCACAGAGGCGAAGAGCTTGTCAGTCAGCCCTCAATCAAAGCCCTGCCAGCGTCTCTACACAGACCCCTCTCCCCTTTATTGATTTCCTTCTTTTCCAGCTCGCCTGTCTGATGTTCACTCAGGATAGATGTGAGGTTTGGACCAGACCTGCTCGCTGCGAGCCTGTTTCTCATATTGCATACCACCAGTCCGTGCCCGAGGAGAGGCAGTTAGTCCATAACAAAAGAAATTACACCGGGCACTTTCCATGTCTGTCCTCAAGAGGGCGATGAGGTTCGAAATCAATTCCTCATGTTTTTTGAACTGGCAAAACTGCAGTAGAGGGCTTAGAATTGTAAACATTTAGGCTTGGACTCGCTCAAATCTCATCGCGTTTCTTTCTCTCTCTCTCGCACTCGCTCACTCACGCATACGTACCATAACGACGGCACGCGAAGACAAAAAACAAAAACACCAGGGGGAGGTTTGTAGAGGAGAGACAGCGCAGATAGAATGCGTAGATAGTGAAAGAAAGAAGAAAGAGAGGTAGGGAGCGAGGGAGAGTGAGGGAGGGATGGTTGAGTGAGTTGATAAATGAGGAGTCAGGCTGAGTGAGAGATGTGCATGGCTGGCTGGCTGCTTGCTGCTGCTGTGTGAGACCCAGCCTACACCGGCAGAATGTAAAGCAGCAGGCGCACACAGGGAATACAGCGGCTGTCCCAGGCCCCCCTGCAGGCATGGAGACACACACGCACACACACACACACACACGTGCGCACACACACACACAGACGCACATACACACACACACACGCGCACACACACACACACACACACACACACACACACACACACACACACGCACACTCTTGCACGTGCACACACATACACAAACACGTGCATGCGCACTCAACCACACACACACACACACATACTCACACATATGCACACACGTTCAGAGATGCACACACACGCATGCAGAAACACCTGCGTGCGCACACGTATGGTAGCACACCCGTGCACACACACACGGTTTCTCATACACGTACAAACGTGTGCGCAGGCACACAAACACACACACACAGACACACACACTCACGTTTTTCACTCACAGACAGAATGAACAAATCCTTAATAAACCCACATTAACGGGCTTCAAAATTGAGAATACTCATCATGTACAGTACAGACAAGACGTTCTGAACTTCAGTGCGTTCTTGTTTTCTGCTTCTGTCTGTGCTACCATCACTGACTCACCGTGTTAAGGGGCCTGATACTGGAGAGGTTGAAGAGTCAGGGCAGGGGATTGGAGCCGTGCGTTCGCTCTCTCAGGACTCCGTCCGGCTCCTTCTGCAGCAGTGACCTCAGCTCATGGCCACTCTGTGTCTTTGAGAGCTGTACACTCGACTCAGAGACTTTAACACTTCAGGATCAGGCTCAGAAGCACATGTAGAACGGTTTGTGCTGGGATTCCTCCTCCTGCAGGAAACCCTCTGATTCATCAACGCTATACTTCGGTGGAAGAGTAAACTTTTCGGACTTTTGTAAACGTCTGTGGTCTCGTTACCCATGGACGTGCCCAAACTGCTGCTGTCCGGGTGGTGGAGTGTCAGCTTTGCATTGTGGGCCTCTCCACATCTCCTCCTTAGCCCATTCCAGCAGGTAGTGCATTCTTCTGTTGACCTACACACTCATTAAAGCTCATGTGATATTATTTCATATAATTAAACCTTTAATTTCTAAGTTTCATTGAATTATTATGCTGTGTCTGTATGTACTATATATAATACTATAGTTTGATATACACATATTGTTTTTACCAGTGGCGAACCGTACTTACTGGCCATTGACCTTCACTAGACATAGCTAAATGAAAAAATGACCATAGTATTAAAAACACGTCCATATCACTGTTGTCCTAATACTATGTACTATGTGCAACGTACCCTTTCCCGACTTGTGTTAGAATCTGAAGATGAGGTGTTGGTCGGCCTTTTCTCCACTTTTTCATTGAATGACCGTCTTGAAAATGGTGTTGTTAGCAATTCGCTGACAATATCCTGCGATTCCATCCTTTCTGCTTGGAAAACCTCACGGTAGTGCTAGCTAGCTAGCTAATTAGCTAGCACATGAGCTAAAAGGTCACGAGGCACTAACCATGCAGAACTGGTATACGAGGACCAGCGAGAACACCCTGAGCACATTGGAGCACGCCCCCACGATTCTAATTCAAAATATGATTGGTTGATTAAACTGCTAATCCATAATAAAAGCTCTCTTAATGTAAAATGCAAAGGCAAAGGCAAATGCAACAATGGTGTGAAATATTCTGATTGGTTGATTTTTTATTTCAGCACTGAGTTTTTTTCCAGCACAAGTATGAAATGTGGATTTGAAAGCAAATTTAGGGGAAAAATACAAATTATTGGTGAATCTTTATTAACATATATTACATATAATAGATAAAGCATCTTCTTCAAGATCAATGGACCTTCAGAGAAGGCCTTGAATGCCCTGACGGTTCGCCACTGGTTTTTACCTTTGTAATGTTTTGGACTAATCAGTTATCTCAGTTTGACTGATATATGATTATTTACCTATGTTACAGATCATTTTGAAAACCAAAAGTACTGACACGAAGGTAGGTAGCTACAAATGTCATTGAGGCTGTATTACTACATAATAAACCTGAAGAGAGAGTGAGAGTGAGAATGAAAGAGAGAGAGAGAGAGAGAGAGAGAGAGCACAATAAGAATGTAAATAGTAGATGTGCTCAAAAATGCCTTTGGCCACACGCACAAATATGAGTGTACTGGCACCATTAAAAAGTTAATTAATCTTAATTAACTTCTCCTTTGTCTCAAAGTTCTTTATTGCGGTCGAAATGATTTGCCACACAAGGGGAAGAGCTGGGCTGATCCTAATGCTGTAATCAGCGGTCTGCAGGAGGCCAGACGCTCAAGCTGCTGATTGCTTTTCTGACAGAGACTTACGTCCTGACGTGCAGCCTTGCCCCCCCCCTCTGTCTGTCTGTCCGTCTCTGTCTCTGTCTCTCTGTCTCTCTCTCTCTCTCTCTCTCTCTCTCCTCCTCTCTCGTCGACTTGAGGAACAATATACATCAGCGTCGGTTTGAAACGAAAGACGTATAATCCAGAGGGAGGATCTGGCGCTTTTACCGTGTGGGGTATTATTCCTCTCGAGCCCATTGCTGTGTGTGGAACGCGCGACTGAGCATGCCCGCGTTACGCTTAACGGGTATCTCTCACTGGCCGTTTTGCATGGCAATGTTAGTCGGCACTGGAGCAAGGGAAAGAGATGGCTGTCATGTGTAGTGTGTGTGTGTTCGCGAGCGTGTGTGTGTGCTTGCACGCACACGTATATGTGTGTGTGTGTGTGTGAGAGAGAGAGAGAGAGAGAGAGGGAGAGAGAGTAGATATAATTCCCTACCCTCTTCTCTGCTCTGCTCGACTGTTAGAGAGCTGCCTACGTTCGGACGTGCGATGAATCACAAATTTTCAGTTGCGCACAAACACGAAAGAACAACAGAAGGTTCCTCCTGATGCAGCAGAGATTTTCCAGGCCCGGCCACCTCGGGATTTAATCCGGATGGGCGAAAAAGTAGCCATATTCCCTTCCGTTCCATATCGATCCTGAATGGCAGGCAGCCCTGCAGACGCGGATGCTTTCACCAGCACCGCGCTTCACACACACCCTGCCTCCTCCGCCAGCGTGGAGCCTGTCTTTCACACCCAGGACTCCTTGTCCCTCACGTCACGCTAACTCAAATAAACAATCGCACGCAATCGTGTGCGTGTTCGTGTGCGTGCGTGCTTGACGGATTCCGGCCTGGCCTTATTACTTCCCCCGTGCGGGGCGAGGTAAACACGAGGTGCGGTGAGCGACGTGCTCCGGCTGGGGACCGGGAGGGGGGGAGGGGGGGCTGCAGGGAGAGCTCGGCGGCCATCTTGCCAGCGTTATCTCTCTCCCATATGTTCACCCCAGGCTGCCTCATGCCGCTGTAATTGACTTTCTCCCATGGATCCCAGCCATAGCTGTAGGCAGGAGTGCCCTGGTGTGCCTGTGCTCACCCTGATAAAACTATTACACACTCCCCAGTGTGGCTGGGCGTGCACTCACGTGTCTGTGTCTGTCACTGTGTGTGCATGCGTGTTTGTCTCCGATTCTCAAACTGTAACCTAGCCATCGCAAGCATAATTGGAATCCGGAGCTGTTTTAAAAGTTGGGCTATGGAAAGGGAGGCTTGGCTCGGGCTGAACTCGGGATTAGACTGGAGAACATGTGGTGGATATTGGCTTGCCGAACACACACGCGAGCGTGCACCCTCACACAACATACACACACAAGCTGTCAGGCTCTTCCCAGGGCTAGAATAGAATACAGAAGTTGAGAATGCCTGCCCCCCCCCCCCCCCCCCCCCAACACACCCTCACCCCACCCCCCCCCACCGTAGCACCACACTGCGACTGCTATAGAGAGCTTCACTCTTATATATGAGAAAATAACCAAAGGCTCACTGCTGTTCCCATACTGCAGAGCCCTGCTGATTTCCGGCTCGGGTGTGATCTACTCCTGATAAAGCTTCACCTGTGGCACCTCCGCCTCAGGCTCTGGAATCCACAGCTCAGACCGGGGGCCTTTTGAGTGTCGCAGAAACTGATTGTCACCCAGGCTCGTTAAATTCGTTAATTTTTATTGAAGGCTGTCACGTTTTCATGGGGGGGGAGGAGGAGTAAATTATTCATCATCTCTTGAAATGCAAACGACAGCTGAGGCAAGGGAGCGATGCTATGTAGGTCACTTCCTTTCGCAACACCCCCCCCCCAACCGCCAGTCGGAGAGAGAGAGGGAGAGAAAGAGAGAGAGAGAGAGAGAGAGAGAGAGAGGGAAGATGAGCTCAACTGCAGCAGAACCAATCGCAGCTAAGCCTACTGAAACCATGCAGGAAGAATACAGATAACAAGAGACTCTTATACACACAGCATTCTTGGATAATCCTCAAGTTCCCTAATTGCAGACCCAGGAACAACTTCTCCATATCCAAAATCCAGTCTTATGTTCTGTGATGTAAAATCCACAGCGAGGATCTGGGTGCCAGTGCCGAGCAGCGCCGCTTGGCCAGGATGCTCGCTAATCCGCCAGCCGGGGACGTTGCTGTGGGGGTAAAGGTCATGGGGAACTGTTAATATGAGGCCACATGCTGAAAACCAAACCGTACACATCAGCTGGACTGTCCTGCAGAGCCACGCTATCACACATGGTCCTGCATAGCTGGGCTGAGGCACTGAGGCATGCTGGGAAGCCCATATGAGGCACTGGGGCATGCTGGGTAGCCCATGTCCGATAAACCTTCCACATGGCACAAACCCTCCCCTTCATGGAAGAAGGAAGCAGAGGAGGGGAAGTGCAGGAAGTGGACGGCAGTGCAGAACTCAGCTGGACTTCAGTTGAAGTAGAGGGTCCAGTCCATATCCTCCCCCTCCAAGTACTGACCCAAAGGCAGAAATTTGTTTGAATACTTGGGTTATAGTATAGATGTACATTTCAGTCCAGACCAAATCAAACTCTGTGGTTTCTAAACAAAGTGTTTAGAAAACCACCTTCCAGTCGAAGTCGGTAAGATCCCACCAGCTTCGCTCCGTTAAACACATCACCCTTTCATTTCCCCTTATAACAATCATGAGTTATTACTGGTCAGGTTTATGGCAGTGCAACAGGGGGTTACTCACAGGAAACGTACACTCCCACAGCAGGGCTCGAACCGGTGACCTGCTGGTTCTGAGTGCAGGCACCCACTCCTGGGCTAAGTGGACCATGCACAGCCTTGCCAGCATCAATGGGGCTGAGTGCAGTAGATAGAGAGCCATGTACCCATGTGTTATTGCTTCAGTTCCTCTCACTGCTTCTCTGTTAGTCTGAAATGAGTCTGTATTTGTAGCCCAGTGCAAACCCAGTCCTGACCCTATGCTGCATGCTTCAGCCTTCTGCCTGCTCCAACATGGCCATCGTCCACTTATAAAGCTGTCGATGGCAGGTACATGGGAAATGGACACGACTAACATGAGCGGTGCAGGGCTACTCCAGCACCAAGGCATACATCCAGCATACATCCAGCATACATCCAGCATACATCCAGCATACATCCAGTACACATCCAGCAAATCTCCAGCACACATCCAAAATACATCCAGCACACATCCAGCAAATATCCGGCATACATCCAGCACACATCCAGAAAACATCCAGCATACATCCAGCAAACATCCAGCAAACATCCAGCAAACATCCAGCACACATCCAGCACACATCCGGCAAACATCCAGCAAACATCCAGCAAACATCCAGCAAACATCCAAAATACATCCAGCACACATCCAGCAAACACCTAGCATACATCTGGCATACATATGGCAAACATCCGGCATACATCTAGAAAATATCCAGCATACATCCAGCACACATCCAGCAAACATCCAGCAAACATCCAGAATACATCCAGAAAACGTCCGGCAAACATCCAGCACAAATCCAGCACACATCCAGAAAACGTCCGGCAAACATCCAGCTTAAATCCAGCACACATCCAGGAAACATCCAGCAAACATCCAGCATACATCCAGAACACATCCAGCACAAATCCAGCACACATCCAGTACACATCCAGCACACATCCAGCACACATTCAGAAAACATCCGGCACACATCCAGCACACATCCAGAAAACATCCAGCAAACATCCGGCACACATCTGGCACACATCCAGCAAACATCCGGCATACATTCGGCATACATCCAGGATATATCCAGCACACATCCAGCAAACATCCAGCATACATCCAGCTCAAATCCAGCACACATCCAGCAAACATCCAGCATACATCCAGCACAAATCCAGCACACATCCAGAAAACATCCGGCAAACATCCAGCTCAAATCCAGCACACATCCAGCAAACATCCAACAAACATCCAGCAAACATACAGCATACATCCAGAACACATCCAGCACACATCAAGCACAAATCCAGCACACATCCAGTACACATCCAGCACACATCAAGCACACATCCAGAAAACATCCGGCACACATCCAGAAAACATCCAGCACACATCCAGCAAACATCCGGCACACATCCAGCAAACATCCGGCATACATTCAGCATACATCCAGGATATATTCAGCACACATCCAGCATACATGCAGCACACATCCAGCAAACATCCGGCACACATCCAGAAAACATCCAGCAAACATCCAGCACACATTCAGAAAACATCCAGGATATATCCAGCACACATCCAGCAAACATCTGGCATACATCCAGCACACATCTAACAAACATCCAGCATACATACAACAAACATCCGGCAAACATCTGGCATACATCCAGCACACATCTAGCAAACACAAATCCAGCAAACATCCAGCATACACTTCTGTAACTTGAGAAATTCTCAACGGTTTTACAGACTAAAGATTTCTATATTGTCCTCAAGCTATTAAAAACTATCAAATAACTTAAAAATCACCCTCTTTCGCCCTCTCTCCCATCTCTCTCTCTCTCTCTCTCTCAGTGTGACTAAGTTTTGCTCCTATTTCTCTTTCATTATGTCTCGAAGTCAGTGTGCTTTTTAGTCTGCCGAGCTGGCGGGGGGCATCTGTACTCTCTGTGGGAGCAGGCAGCCATTTTGGCGGCATACAGGGAACCTGATGGCGTAAATACGGCTGCCATCAATCAGTCCCTGGAGTCCTGCGGCGTCACCATCCCTGATCCCCTGCTCACACGCAGGAACACTTCAACACGCCGCTAGAACAAAGAGCCACCGACCCAAACAACACCATCCAGGACGTTGGGAGACCCGGAACAGGACGAAAGCATATAGAATTCAACCAAACATTATAAAGTCTGCAGAGAAGAGCATGTTAAGCCTTAATTAATAGTAATCCCATATATTAATAATAATAATCAATAATAATCCGCAGCCATCATGGGCAGGGATACCCTGGGAGGAGTATCTGGGAAACATGAGCCAGTATTGTCTGAAATAACTGAAACCAGTTTCAATGAGGAAAACTGCTGTGTGTCTGTAAATAGCTTAATCGAAAGTGCATGCAAATTGAGGCCTCAGACAGACAGCGCCTGTCAGAGGATGAATGTCTCTCATATCACACTCCAGTCTGCCATCTTCACATATTTTGGAGTGCGAGGACGTTTTTTCATGCATACGCATGGGCGGGGGGTGGGGGGGGGGGTCTAAAACGTTTGTGTCTCACGTGACCCTGTTTGTTCTAGAGTGGGGACATACTCTAACATACGGCCGCTAGCATTGGGCCAATGGGTGGGAGCAGGATTAAAGCGGTCTCAGACTCAGTGGCACTTGACTCCAGTGCCGCTTGAGGGTGAAATTGGAGAGAGAACCTGTCTGATTGGTCACTTGCACCACGCACCGCGAGAGAAAGCGGCAAACGCTGCCCCATCATGCAGGTGGCCTGCAGGACGCCGTACCAGCACGTCCGTCAGCCGGGTGACGAGAGGTGAGGTTTCCGGTCGAGCTCCTACTCCCCTGCCCTGTTTAACAATCCCTCATCCCCTTCGCCATGTCACGAACCACTACTGGAAAAAATGTATTTCACTCACAAAATGGAACGTATTATCTGGAATGTGGAAATAAGCATAATTTAAAAATGACAACTATCTCTGTGCAATATGTTTTCTGAATGGGACGTCTTAATTTTCCTGATTTGGAACCTGGTATGAGAAACAGCTAAAGCGTAAATGGAAGTGACATAAGCTTGGTTTTCATTACGCTGTGTGGTGTGGCTGGCAGCGGAGATTAAGCACCGAGTGAAAATGCTCTTTCTGAGCTTCTGGTGTAAACCTAATTAACGGAGCATTCAACAGCATTTGACTGGAACATCCCTCAAACACATCACTATTATCAAACGTGGTGGAAACAGCTGGCAGTTTTGTCTTGAACATAGAACAACTTACCATCTATAGGGAAGACAAAGCTCAGTCAAGCACTGCTAAAACCGATACCTTGGAACGAATGATCAATGGAAGGTGAGGAAAATGAGCGGGTGTGTGTGGTTTATTATCATTTCCTGAGCTAGGCTGGATGGCAGGAGAGAAGAGAGGAGACCAGAC
>NW_027506925.1:550751-720751 GCF_052324685.1 Brachyhypopomus gauderio | reverse complement strand
TCCCTCTGGGGAGAACATACAGCAACTGAGATTCTTATGGAATATATAAAACCCTACAAACCTTTGAAAGATCCACATGGAGTTATGAATTTGGTATTTCAGTGCATTTTGGTATTTCAATAGCATTTTCAGAGCGCATTTTTCAGACCTTTCATTGACCTTTGTCAGACGCTTGTCATGTGATGTCAAGCACTTCCAGATATGTTCCGTTAGCCAATTCGTGAACCTACCTGTAAAATCCTAGGGCTATAGGAACTAAGGAACCCTCATACGCTACAGTGGAATGATGGTGGTCTTGAAGTCCGTCTCTCTCTTTCTTTCATACGCACGCACACACATGGTCTTCTCCACTTATAAGAAACCCGAATCGCCTGCCGCGGGCACCGGCTCCCTGGAGTTTCTCGGGAGGCTCGAAGAGAGAGTCACGAACAGCGTGAGGCGTCCTGCGGGCCAGGTAGCGGTGCGCGCGCTAGCCGAGCTCTCCCGCTCAGGCGCCGGCCCACAGCCTGGCCATCTGCACTATTCGGGTCAAGGACATCGCATGTGTCAACACCGACTACAGCCGACTCGTGTTTACTGACGTGTTTAAAGATGGAGGTAACGCTCGCCTCCACAGTTACGCGCGCAGAGTTCGATTCGATTTTGAAAACTGACATTTATTAGGAGGTAAAGAAAGGAGGAGCACGTGTTTGGAAAGCTATGGTCTTCTGGTGTGGTATGAGAGCTAAACGATGTGGTACGTTCCTGTCTTTGGTCAAAGTAAGGATAAGCGCGCTGTTTTTATCTGCCTGCGCCTCATTAAAACTGTGGCTTCCCATAACTTATAAACATACGAAGAGAAACCTCGCTGACAGTGTTAGTGCTGAGAAAGTGACTGTTCCTTTGCGGCAGAACTTAAACACGGTCCAGTGGGGGCAGGGGGGTTGGGCTGTTCAATATAGTCTAAGATACTTTTCCCCCAAATTAGCAACTCGTAGTGTAGTCATGTTTGCCTCTGTGAATTTGATGTTTATTTGGTACCTGTTTTAACGGACTGAAAAATAGAGTTGGGAAAGAGAAAAGGCTGGGCACGTCTTCCAGAGTAACCAATGATCTTTGTTGTGATGGAGGATGTAGGGTCTGAGCAAAGGGGCGTTTCTGAACAGGTGTACTGAGAGAAGCAGAGGGAGGTCAGAGAGAGAGAGAGAGAGAGAGAGAGAGAGAGAGAGAGAGAGAGAGAGAGAGAGAGAGAGAGAGAGAGAGAGGCAGCAGCATGCCGCAGTGCCAGAGCTCACCTTGTCTTGCCCCACTCTGAGGACACAGCTCTCCTCACAACCATCTGTACACCAGGCCGATGGCACGTGGCCGGAGCAGGGGACAGGCCGGGGGACGAATCAGGGGACAAACCAGGGGACAGACAGAAGACGGGAGACGGCAGAGAGGAAACAGGAGATATGAGGGAGGAAAGGCACCTCCACCCAGGCACGCAGCTCACGACGGCAGCTCTCACACTCAAGACGCCGAGGGTCCGGCGAAACGAACCCACTCCAAACTTTCTCGTTCACCGCAACAGCTTCACTCCAAACTTCTCCCCTCTGCTGCTGTACGCCAGGCCCTCCACCTGCTCTCCAGAGCCCTCTCAGCCACGTCTACATTACTTCCCTCTCAAACTGGAGCGGCTGAGTGGTGCGTGTGCTCCACGCTCGTGTTTACTCCCCCCCCCGTCCCACCTACGTTCCGGGCCGCTCTGATCCTGCTGGGTTCACAGACGTGCAAACCGAAGACGCCCCTCGCAACTTCTCTCGTTACATTAGTGTCGCCAAACAAAGCATGGCAGAGCACCGCCGACAGAACCTTCTTACCACTTTGTGTCCGCCGGAGGTATCAAACAGACTAGTTCTGAGGCGGGGAGTTAGTTAGGCTCATCCCGCTCCAGACAGCTGTCATGGAAACAGATGTCTGCTCGGTTACGAGCCGCAGCTCCGCCTCCCGTGGCAGCTCTGCCGCCGCGTTTGATTGTGCCTCCCCGCGCCTGCCGGCACAAAGAGGCCTCGGCGCGCGAGCGCGCGCGCGCCACCGCCGCCGGATTCATTAAGCGGAAATTCCCCCCGCGCGTCCTCCCGGATTTGAGGACGCGCGTCAGCTGCGAGGCGCCGTTTGAAGAGCGGCGAGAGCAGATGTGCGCTAACGACAGGGCGTTTGCTCAGCCTCCTGCGCTTCCTTCATCTGCGACAAATCATCACCGCGGCACGCCGGCGATCAAACGGCCTCCGCCGAAGGGAGCTCCTTCTCGGACCCGCTCCCCCCCCCGCGGTGGGCGGGGTTCGTCTGCTGGGGCCGCCCAGAACCGGCCGAAGCTCGGTTGGACATCACCAGTGTTGAGGACACGGCACCATATGATTCGTGCCATGTACACGTGTAGGTGAAGGATGTATACAATGCGTGAACATATTGTGCACTCTTTAAACATGCATTATATGGTAGGCAGAAGCAAATGTTCATTAGAGCATGTTCAAATGCTGAGTGTTACACATTTCAAACTGCCATGTATTGTTCTTCAGGCCTGAAATATTTCATCAGATGTTCTATCCTGGAATACATCTCAAATATGCGAGTGCTTAAGGATAAATATATTCAATTATAGACTAGCCTCAGATAAATATTGAGCTGTCATTCCACAACTCAATATCCCACAACTAGATATAAATTTGTATCAAAAGTAGAATATTTATTTAAAGGAAGTGATACAGAACTGCAAAGTTTAGCAATTTACTATAGTGCCAAGCTAGAATAATGAAGACAATTGCAGGTACCTATGGTGCAACAGTAGTACACGAGTATGCTGGTCAGAGCCAGCACCATCATATGACGTGCACTGCCATCTCCTGTTAGAATTGGGTATTACAGTGGGTGGGACATGGAGTAAGTTACCAGTACTAGGGAGCACTGCAGAGGACTAGTCATAGGTATTCTGCACTAAACCGTTTAGACTGCTGGGAAATGAATGAACATGTGAAGTCTAATAAAAGGTTTAATTGCTGTTTGTGTGTCCTATCAAGAATCCTTTACTGCTCCTATACAAACAACCAATTAGAAGCAGCCTTATATCCTGCAAAAGCAGCTCTTTATTTACAGGAACAAACAATAAAACATGTAAAGCATTTCAACTGTGTAAAATCCAGGAAGGACTTCTAGACATGTCCAAAAAAATCAAAACAAAAACAATTGCAAGAATTATTTATGCACAAAAAAATAGATAAAAGTACCAGACAAACTGAACTGCCTACGAATGACCCAAATCTGTGAAACATTAGCACAGCAGAAGTCTGGTGCAGCTAACAGTCAGGCATGGCCGCTCCATCTCTGGAGAGTCTGTCTGCCTCCTCGTTCCCCGTGTAGCCAGCATGGCCTGGGATATGCATCTAAAAGGGTAAAAGGATAGGACACTCAAATGTGGCCACACACATTTCTTTAAAACGTTCTACTTGCCATAAACGCAAATCATGCATTGAATCTAAATATAGGGGCTCCATGCTGCTGTTGCAGGGGCAGTAGATACTCTCTTAAAGCCTTTGTTACTTTGTTAAAGGCATATGCAGCAATGCAGGTACGATCCTCTGGACTGACCGTCAGTGAATCCGACTCTTCCTCAGGTCCTTTACCTGCCTAAGAAGGATCACTCTGACATCAAGTTCCTTTGTAGAGAGCAAAGTGCATCAGTATACGTACCCATACAACCTCAAGTTCTGCATTTAGTTTGTCGAGCTTCTGGAAGTCCGCTTTATTGACCACGTCGCCGCCTGATTTCAGCCTCCATCCGTTGGTCTTCCAGGTCTTTATCCAGCTTGTGATCCCTTTACACAGAAGCAGGAAGGGTTACGTGAGCTATGCGTGTGCATATGAACACTTTAGGACTAAGAACTCTGAACCTCTCATGCAGACTTCTTAGAAAGAAGTCCTAAAGTGGAAGAGGACTTTCATATATGCTGTGTGTAACTTGGATAGGGGGTCAAACGTACCATTAATAGTGAATTTGCTGTCCGTGTAGAGCACAAGCTTCTTGATATTGCGGTCTCTGGCTTGCTCCAGTGCCCTACAGGCTGCCTGAACCACAGGTTATAAAGATGATGCAAAGTGCCATGACAAAAAAACTGGTATTTTCTACAAATGCAGGAGCTTCTGTAATTGAAGACGCAAGGTTCATACATACCTGCAGTTCAGCTCTCTGGTTCGTCTGTCTCCCAGGCAACCTCTCAGCAACATTACTGCGGAAAGTGCACACACAAACACACACATTTAAAATGTCTGTTTTCAGCCCATATGGTAATTGTCTACAGGGGTGTTTGACACCACAGTGCTAAATTAAACTAATATTAGTTTAACAATCCTGATTCAACTCATCAATCAATTGCCAGGTTTAGTAGGTGCGTCAGGGCAGAGCAAACACTAAACTTTACTGGACTCCAGCCCTGAAGGGGGAGACTTTGCCACCTCTATAATAAAAGGTCAAGGTGGCTGAACTTGTCTAATGTTGAAGACGTTTCACTACTTATTCCATCAGTCCTTTCAAAACATGTTTAACACCTTCAACACACTGACATACTACAAATAGATAAGACGATGTGTGTCTTAAACTGCAGCCAAAGGATGGTGAATACACTTGGGAAACAGAACCTCCACTGTTACTCGCCTTACATACTTCTACTGTTCCGTATTACTCACAGAGGGTGATCAGGACCCCAGTAGACTCCAATCCCTGCACGAGCCCCAGTCCTCCCATTGCCTGTACAGCAGCCGTCTGTATACACCACCACTGCATCTCCTGCACCATAACATCATGCTTGTAAAGAAAACACACCTATACCGAAGACTCTTGGAAACTCAAATTTTATTCAATTAAATGCATCTTATACAGGTCACACTGGTCCAAGAAGCCTTTTGATTTAAGAAGATGTAAATAACACTATACTTCATCCATAGATCTATTCATATGAGAATTTTGAGACAATTACCCATGTAAGTGAACCCATCAGAACTGGTGGCAGCTGAGCTCTTATGTTCCAATACCCCATCTATTTTCACCCGTTTTAGGCTTCTTCCATCGTTTAAGTTATCCTCACTGGGCCTTTTTCCTCCGTCGAGATCTTTAGGCAACTGGGGACTATCACATTCTAGAAAAAACAGAAATGTCAACTGGATATCACTTGCACCCCCAGGAATGATGGATTATAAAGATTGTGTGAGGACTGATAAGAGAACACATGCACCACAGTAAGCTTGATTACCCTCCGTAGTTGTCACAGATGTTGCTATAACCTCGCTCCTCACAAAAGCCCACGCTTCCTCTTCAGAAGCAAACTTCTTATAGCGTGCATTGGGGAACTTGTCCACTTGATGTTTACAGTCTTCCCTGAAGGACAGAGTGCAGTTACAAGTTTCCCTTTAGGACAGAGAGCAGAGTTACAAGAGTTTCCCTTAAGGACAGAGTGCAGACGTGAACCGTAATACGAGTAACACTAAACCACGCTCACCATGTCTGGTACACACCGGGATTGTGTCCCTTCCTCACCGCATAAAAGAAACTGCCTTTCTTCCCCATGTCCTCTGCGCTGATGCACACTGCCCTGCGTACAAGACTGTAAAAACTGGGAAATCTCAACATGAGCTTCACTCACACCATTATGAACACACAATAAAGACCGGGTAGCTGACTAACTGACACGGTGTCGCTTGGTGACAACAGTACACTGAATTAAAGCGTGAATTTCTCGCAGGCGACACCAATTCTGCTGTGAACTAACCACACTTCTGTGTGCGAGTACTAGCGAGCCATCTTTATTATTATTCAACAAAACGCAACTGCGCCCCCTGTAGGCTGGAAGAGAAAAACGCACTCGCCGAATTTCCCATAATTCCCGGGGTAACGCGCTTTTGCCGACCTCTCGCGAGATTACGGCCTCTTCCCAGGCCGTCGTTGAATGAGGTGGGTTAGTTGAATGTGACCAGTAAGGAAGATTATATGTTAAAATCATAGAAATGTAGAGTGGGCCGCCTGTTTTTGTCTAATATTGTTTGAATACACGAGGATGCGTCAGATAAAAATAGTCATGACATTGGATGGCAATTTAAGTCAAAGAAAATTGTAATAGTGAAGTGGCTAGCGGACGTGAGTTATCTTCCATGGAGGAGCGGGCCGCCAAGCTTGGGCCCGTGTGCGGTTCTTTCAGGTGTAGCGAGTGGGTTTGAGGCGAATAGTACAGTCGCAGAGTCGTTTTGTAACGAATAGGTTACGCCTTTTATATTAAATCAAGATTAACTTGACAGTAGACGCGGCATTGTAGCGACTAACACTCTTTAGCCCGTGTTGCTAATTGTGCCATGTAAAGGGCGCTCGTGCGAATGTATGGGGTGGCGCGTGCGTTTATATGAGACACAGTTGTGGTGAAAGTTGATTTTTGTGTATCATAATAGTTGATTATGGACTCTGTTACATCGCTTAAGATTACAGGTGGCTAGCCAATGAGAATTAGGATGGCTAGCTAGCATTGGTTGCCTGATGGCTAAAGTTTCAGATTTGACAAGTTCATTTCAGATGGTTGTAGCCAAGAAGGACAGTGTTGGGTAGTGTGTGAAGAAGTGTGTGTGTTTGTTTCAGACACAGGCCATGTTCAGTTCCAGCGCGAAAATCGTGAAGCCGAACGGCGAAAAGCCAGATGAGTTCGAATCTGGCATTTCCCAGGTAAAGTACATCTAGGTGGGCTGTAGTGTGTGTGTGTGTGTCGTGGTTTCTTTTAGTAGTAATATTTAACGTTCTTTGCCTTGCAGGCTCTTCTTGAGCTGGAGATGAACTCTGATTTGAAGGCTCAGCTGAGGGAGCTCAATATCACAGCTGCTAAGGTTGGTGATGACCATTTCATCACTAGCTGAGATTCATCTTTTAGTGAGGTATCTGATTGAAACCTCCTTGTAATAAATGCAAAGTGACCAACGTGGACACCCTGTGAGATGGCTCTCGTATGGCTCTGTCCGTGTGGCGTATGGGAGCGTAGCACATCAGTGCTGTGACGTACAGTCCCGTTCCACGACGTTGGACAGCATGCATGTCCCCGGCCTCTGGCTGGTGAGGACGGCGTCCTGTATATTCCTAGATCTTCCCAGAGCCTTTTAGGCTGTTACTGGGGAGGTAAACCATGCAGGATACAACCCAAATTTAGAAAGAAAGTATTCTTGATCTCAGAAAAAAATCAGCGTGTCTGAGCAATGTGGTTGTAAATTAAAGCTGCTGTTTGTTTTGTGTTCAGGAAATTGAGGTTGGTGGTAGCAGGAAAGCCATCATCATCTTCGTGCCTGTGCCCCAGCTGAAGGCCTTCCAGAAGATCCAGGTGCGGCTCGTTCGCGAGCTGGAGAAGAAATTCAGTGGCAAGCATGTGGTCTTCATCGCACAGGTATAGGTTGTGGGGGATCTCTGCGTTGGCATGTTGATTCCCCTTCTTTAAACCTAGCACATGTCTACTGCATATAAAGCCAGACAAAAGCACTTTGTGTTTAGTCGTTAAAAGTACTTTGAAGTGCTGTTTTTGAGTTCATTAAAGGTAGATTGTCTTTGTATGGGTTCCTTGATTGAAGATGACCAGAAATCTTGTTCAAGATGAGTGGTTAGACTCCAGCGGTGAGCTGGTTTTGCCGTTGTAGTATTTTTAAAATGATTTTTTAAGCATTACCTGTTACTTTAATCTGTACTGTTGATATCAGACATGGTTATTACATGCCGTTTAAGGCTTATTTGGACAGGTTGTTTGACTTGCAACATGAACTATTTATTGCAGTTGTACTTGGCTTTGTGGATTTTGTCTAATTTACTCCATGTAACACAGGTTCCCAGAGGGGTGGTTTAAAAATTGTATTAAAATAAAAAAAATATTGCGTTTTGCTGTATGACTGCAAACAACTGTGCAGGTCAATGTCGGATAGGTTTTTTATATAGAATGTGGACCCACTGTGGCCTAAACACAACCAACGTGGACACCCTGTGAGATGGCTCTCGTATGGCTCTGTCCGTGTGGCGTATGGGAGCGTAGCACACCAGTGCTGTGACGTACAGTCCCGTTCCACGACGTTGGATAGCATGCATGTCCCCGGCCTCTGGCTGGTGAGGACGGCGTCCTGTATATTCCTAGATCTTCCCAGAGCCCTTTGGGCCGTTACTGGGGAGGTAAACCATGCAGGGTACAATGCCAAAACTTCTACTGAAGTTAGAACATTGGTTAGAAACCATAAAGAATTGATCTTGATGTTTTGTTACAGAGGAGAATCCTGCCCAAACCCACCAGGAAAAGCCGTACGAAGAACAAGCAGAAACGTCCCAGGAGGTACGTGACAGCTGTTCTACAGGCACTTGAAATCCGCGAAGATGTTTTAATGTTGCTTTTCCAGGTTTGAAAAGTGTTGGAATTTTGTCTAAAGTACTTGAAAATGCTTGTAACTAGTTTGCAGACAAGTAGCTGTCTGAATAGTTCGCTTACATTATTATAGATAGAAGCGAGAAATGTAGCGCCATTTGTAATTCCAGAGCGAAACCTTAGTGCGACGACGTAGTCCTGTTTTTAGGGTCTAATAGAGAAGACTTTCAAGCTTAAAAACACTTTCTTCTCATGCTGCACGTGTCTCATGACCCTTTGTTCTGTTAGAGCTGTTTTCAAGCCCCTATCCTGATGAGCCCAGCCTGCTCTGATTGGTCAGCTGTGCTTCAAATCAGTGCACACTATTTATTAGGATCAACAATTGTCAAGTTTATTATCAAACACTTTGACTGAAAATTCATGCGCTTTTGAGTTATTTTCATTTTAGAACTATTAACCTTCTAAGATTAGTTGCCAAGGTAGCCTTGCTGCCTGAAGTTTACAGGTGAGCAGTGTCTGGGTAGTTAGTCAAATTAAAATATTTTCCAGTACAGCCCAAAATGTACAGTTGGATGGCTAAACCCTGGCTTGAATTTACTTGCAGACTGAAAGCAAGTAGTTAGCTTAGCTAGTATAGGTAGCTAATGTTAGATGCTGGCAAGCTCCCAGTATCCTAATTAACTGGCATAACTAGTTCATGAACTAAATATTATGAGGAACTAGCTTATTTACATGGAGGTTAGTGTGTTTTTGCTTCTCATTCAAAGATGGGGCTTGTTGTCGTGCAAATGTACAAGATGCATCTTTCTCAATCACCATGTCAGGTTACATTTCTAATATCTTTTCACAACTGCTCAGAAGCAAGCTGTCCAAATAGTTTAGTTGCTTAGAGACATTAATTCCTCCTACTTAATATTAGCTTCACCGGTGAAATGGAAACAATAATTGACAAAACGTCCTGTTAATATGAGCATTTCTTCCCAGAACTGAAATAAACTGCGGTTTCAAACTATCCTATGGATAAACGCTACATTGTTTTGTTGTTAATTTAGTAGCTAGGTACTAGTGAGCTCCAAGTATCTGATGGCTTGTATCATTGTAACGCCTGCAAATATGTTATAATATATTAGTTAACTAATTTTGACCTTGCTTCTTGACTAACATTCATTTTGTTTCAATCCATGTCTCAAATACCCAGTGTTCATATTTTCATCAACAAAACTCAGAAGCGAAGTAGCTACAGTCAGCGAATCTCCCCTTGAGCAGTTGTAACAGCTAAGCCACCTTGTTTTGAATTAATCATGAACCCCCCAAACGCACCGAATCTTCTCTTCTCCCACTCAAGTGGAGCAGGCGTTTCTTTCACAAGTACGAGATGTGAAAATCCACCGTCGAACTGCTCACGGTTTTTGATGCGGTCCTCCGTGTAGTGCCAGGCTCGCTGGAAAAATAATTGGAAGACTAGAGGGATCGGGAGTAAATGAACTTTAACCACTGATGACTTTGTGGTTCTGTCTTTGCAGACCGTTCAACGGTGTTCCCTCGTAACGCAAAACGTGTCATCTTTTCTTGACATGACTGCCAAAGTTTGTACAAAACTGAGCAAACTCTTCCCAGCCTACAGTACTGGTGCATGAAGGCGTGCCATGCTTGCCAGTAGGTGGACAGCATGTGGTGTTGTACTTCAGGCACCTGAGGACCAGTTAAATTTATTAATTATTCACTCTGGCGTGCGCTTTAAACTTTCTCTCTAGACTGTTGACATGTAGAAAAATTAAGATGGGGGGAAAAAACCATAATGGGTCCCCTTTAAACTTTATTCAGAACAAGAGTTTTTGCAACCCTTTGTGATCTACCAACGTGGACACCCTGTGAGATGGCTCTCGTATGGCTCTGTCCGTGTGGCGTATGGGAGCGTAGCACACCAGTGCTGTGACGTACAGTCCCGTTCCACGACGTTGGATAGCATGCATGTCCCCGGCCTCTGGCTGGTGAGGACGGCGTCCTGTATATTCCTAGATCTTCCCAGAGCCCTTTGGGCCGTTACTGGGGAGGTAAACCATGCAGGATACAAAATTTTCATTTGGTGTATACACTTTTTTTTGTCTAATGTTTTTGGTAGGGTGCTTGTTGGTACTCTGTGTACCATTTTGTTTTATTTTAATAACATTGTAATTATGGGTTTGTCCTATAGCCGAACTCTTACTGCTGTGCACGATGCCATTCTTGAAGACCTGGTCTTCCCCAGTGAGATTGTTGGCAAGAGGATTCGCGTGAAACTGGACAGTAGTCGGCTTATCAAGGTGCATCTGGACAAGGCACAGCAAAACAACGTTGAACACAAAGTGAGTATTGCTTCATTCTCAAACTTCCCAACGTGGACACCCTGTGAGATGGCTCTCGTATGGCTCTGTCCGTGTGGCGTATGGGAGCGTAGCACACCAGTGCTGTGACGTACAGTCCCGTTCCACGACGTTGGATAGCATGCATGTCCCCGGCCTCTGGCTGGTGAGGACGGCGTCCTGTATATTCCTAGATCTTCCCAGAGCCCTTTGGGCCGTTACTGGGGAGGTAAACCATGCAGGGTACAATCCTTCAGCTGGCTACTGCTCCAGTATGTTTTTACTAGGTTGGTAAGCTTATTGTAGTAAACAGGACTAATTGTGGCTTTTTTACCCAATACATTTTGCAACTCTCAACAAAGATGCCAATGTAGATCAACTCTTGAGTGTTGGAGATATTTATAAGGAACTGAAATTCCCAAATTTAGTTGGGCATGTTGAAGTTTATTTAAAATTTTACTGATTATTAGGAGAACTTAGTTTGTCTTAGATCTACAAATGTGTGTTTACCATTTTGTGGTAACCAGATGCAATGATCTGATGCTCAAATTCTTTTCCAGGTCGAGACCTTCTCTGGTGTGTACAAGAAGCTCACAGGCAAAGATGTTGTATTTGAATTCCCAGAATTCCAACTGTAAAGTGCAGATGGCAAAATAAATTTGTATTCCATCATGTCCTTCATCACGGGGTCATTATTCAACAGCTTGGACACGGCAGCTCTGATTCAGATCATACCATAATAAACTCCCATGTTTTAAAAACATTACACTTTATAGAAGTTGCAGTTCAAATAAAGTTCGATTTTTTTCCCCCCTTGTAAGCTTGCAAAAAGGGGGGGGGGTGCCTAGATGCTTATTTACAACTGCTTTAAGAAAGTCTTGACGGTCTAGGGATGCAGAAAAGTGAAACCCATCTGTTGTCTGGGTTGCCAGTGTTCTATATTTACCTCAGACAGCAGAAAGCTGTAGTGATTTATATTCATTTGTTTTTGCTATAGAATGTCCTGTTTAAGAGGTGAGTCCTGCTGTATTGTAATAACTCATCTATTCACTGTAGACAGTAGGTTTTCATTGGTCACTTTTACCAACACCCCAATGGAATTTTTTGTTGAGTTGCTCAACTTTCACTTTCATACTAGCATATAGGTTGCTTTCGAACAGACACAATTGTTGCTTACTGTATAATTTTGGGACTGCCTCCCAAAGCCCAATGCCAGCAATGATTCTGTGAATACAAGTGGTGCAACATACAAGATTGTAACAAGAATGTCTGACCCATTCACCTGTAAATCTGGTCAGCCTGTGAGGTTTGCAGGACCTTGCATTTCAAGTGGTATCTGTATCATTCATTAGGTAACTCATGGGTTGAACTATGTATAGGACTAGTTGTGTATCATCTTCTGTGACCACGGTGAGCTGTTGTTACCTTACAGAGATTGTACTAACTGCTGTGCTGTATGTAGTGTTTGGTTTGCCCTTCACTCATGAGCGTGGTAACACTTGTCCAGCAGAGGGCGCTGATGAGTTCTGTATTTCAGCTTTGGAGTTTCATTGTCTCGTCAGGCTTGCACAAATCACTTTTATCAGTGCCTGATTAATGCAGACTGGTTTTATTTGCAGTTTAAGGATTGTATTGGGCTATTTTGAGACCTGGTGAAATCCCATAATTATAGAACAAGCTACAGGAATTTATTACAATTTGTTTAAATAATTCTCATGGGCACATAAGCGTGTTTTAGTTTCTTAAATTTTTTTACTGTTCTCTCAGAAAAAAGTCTGATATTTGGCTCTCGGGTGAAATTTATGGAAAATGTCCAAAGCACACACTACATTGATGCACCATGAAAGTACGGCATTTTAGTAGAAACATGCAATGGCGATTTCCTCATTTCAACAAAAGCCAACAGGTGTGTATACCTGAACAAAAAAAATCTAGTGTCTCAATAACTTGTCACGCCCCCTTGAGCATCAGTTACAGCTTGACGACGTCTCGTGTTGTTCACAAGTCGTCTTGTTTGCTAGGGCATGGCACTCCACTCTCCTTGAAGGGCCCTCAGGTCATTTAGGTTCTGGGGGTACGGTTATGAGCCTCTTGATATAGTGGCTGATGCACAGCTCTCCTTGACGTCTCCAACATCGTTGACGGGCAATATTTCTGCTAGGCGCGAATTGGCTTATCGGTGAACAGCACCGAGGCCCACAGGTTCCTTGTACAGCGTTAATGCTGCCTGCCCCATACGAGACGACGCCAGCGTTTGGTGGTATGTCCAGGTACCATTGCAGGTCGTCTAGCACGCAGGCCACTCTAAATGGTTTCAAATGGTCTGACGTGACACTTGGTACCTCTCACCTCCCTTAAATGTACCTGAAGTTGTGCCATTATTTTTGCTGTTAAGCTCAATGTCAGAGAAGCTAGTTGTGCAAAAAGTACTGAAATGGCACCCAAAAGCCAAAAACTTAGTGAGTAGTGTGTCGTGTACACGATTGCTTGCCAATGAAAAAATGATGCAGTGAGGTCATTTTTTTTATCTGGCCCTTCATTGCATTTGTGTGTCTATATATATATATATATATATATATATATATATATATATATACACTGCTCAAAAAAATAAAGGGAACACTTAAACAACACAATATAACTCCGTCAACCACACTTTTGTGAAACCAACCGGTTCAGTTAGGAAGCAACACTGATTGTGAATCAATTTCATCTGCTGTTGTGCAAATGGAATAGACAACAAGTAGAAATGAGAGGCAATTAGCAAGACCCCCCCTATAAAGGAGTGGTTCTGCAGGTGGGGACCACAGCCCATTCTCAGTACCTATGCTTTCTGGCTGATGTTTTGGTCACTTTTGAATGTTGGTGGTCCTTTCAGACTCGTGGTAGCATGAGACGGACTCTACAACCCACACAAGTGGCTCAGGTAGTGCAGCTCATCCAGGATGGCACATCAATGTGAGCTGTGGCAAGAAGGTTTGCTGTGTCTGTCAGCGTAGTGTCCAGAGGCTGGAGGCACTACCAGGAGACAGGCCAGTACACCAGGAGACGTGGAGGAGGCCGTAGGAGGGCAACAACCCAGCAGCAGGACCGCTACCTCCGCCTTTGTGCAAGAAGGAGCCCTGCAAAATGACCTCCAGCAGGCCACTAATGTGCATGTGTCTGCACAAACGGTTAGAAACCGACTTCATGAGGGTGGTATGAGGGCCTGACGTCCACAGATGCTGGTTGTGCTCACAGCTCAACACCGTGCAGGACGCTTGGCACTTGCCAGAGAACACCAGGATTGGCAAATTCGCCACTGGCGTCTTGTGCTCTTCACAGATGAAAGCAGGTTCACACTGAGCACATGTGACAGACGTGACAGAGTCTGGAGACGCCGTGGAGAGCGATCTGCTGCCTGCAACATCCTTCAGCATGACCGGTTTGGCAGTGGGTCAGTAATGGTGTGGGGTGGCATTTCTTTGGAGGGCCGCACAGCCCTCCATGTGCTCACCAGAGGTAGCCTGACTGCCATTAGGTACAGAGATGAGATCCTCAGACCCCTTGTGAGACCATATGCTGGTGCAGTTGGGCCTGGGTTCCTCCTAATGCAGGACAATGCTAGACCTCATGTGTCAGCAGTTCCTGCAAGATGAAGGCATTGAAGCTATGGACTGGCCCGCCCGTTCCCCAGACCTGAATCCGATTGAGCACATCTGGGACATCATGTCTCGCTCCATCCACCACCGTCACGTTGCACCACAGACTGTCCAGGAGTTGGCAGATGCTTTAGTCCAGGTCTGGGAGGAGATCCCTCAGGAGACCATCCGCCACCTCATCAGGAGCATGCCCAGGCGTTGTAGGGAGTTCATACAGGCACGTGGAGGCCACGCATAATACTGAGCCTCATTTTGACTTGTTTTAAGGACATTACATCAAAGTTGGATCAACCTGTAGTGTTTTTCCACTTTAATTTTGTGCGTGGCTCCAAATCCAGGCCTCCATTGTTTAATAAATTTGATTTCCATTGATGATTTTTGTGTGATTTTGTTGTCAGCACATTCAACTTTGTTCAGAACAAAGTATTCAATGAGAATATTTCATTCATTCAGATCTAGGATGTGTTATTTGAGTGTTCCCTTTATTTTTTAAGCAGTATATTACACACATATACTGCTAAAAAAAAAAATTAAGGGAGCACATAAACAACACAATGTAACTCCGTCACAGGGCCGGCGCCAGAACATATACAGTGAGGGGGCGTCAGAAAATTTCGGGGGGGCGAACGTAAGTTTATGAGCGGGGGGGGGGGGGGGGGTGGCGAACGTAAGTTGTTGAGTGGGGGGGGCGGTGCATGTAACGATTGTCGAGCGGCCGAGGGGGCGCCATGTAGCGATTTTTGTAAAATAAATGGGTCTTATTTTTTACATTGAGGGGGCGGGACACCTCGCCTGAGGGGGCGACGCCCCCGTTCGCCCCCCCGTGGCGCCGGCCCTGCTCCGTCAACCACAATTCAGTGAAACCTACAACCCAGCAGCAGGAGCACTAACTCCTCCTTTGTGCAGGGAGGAGCAGTGCCAGAGCCCTGCAAAATGACCTCCAGCAGGCCACTAATATCCATGTTTCTGCTCAAACGGTCAGAAACAGACTCCATGAGGGTGGTATGAGGGCCCGACATCCACAAGTGGGGCTTGTGCTTACAGCCCAACACCGTGCAGGGCAATTGGTATTTGCCAGAGAACACCAAGACTGGCAGATTCACCATTGGCGCCCTGTGCTCTTCACGGATGAGAGCTGGTTCACACTGAGCACATGTCTGGAGACGCCGTGGAGAACGTTCTGCTGCCTGCAACATTCTCCAGCATGACCGGTTTGGCAGTGGGTCAGTAATGGCGTGGGGAGGCATTTCTTTGGAGGGCCGTATGACCTCCAAAGAACCTCCATGTGCTAGCCAGAGGTACCCTGACTGCCGTCAGGTACTGGGATGAGATCCTCAGACCCATTGTGAGACCATATGCTGGTGCAGTGGGCCCTGGGTTTCTTCTGATGCATGCCAATGCTAGGCCTAATGTGGCTGAAGTGTGTCGGCAGTTCCTGCATGATGAAGGCATTGATGCTATGGACTGACCTGCCCATTCCCCAGACCTGAACCCAATTGAGCACATCTGGGACATCATCCACAAACGCCACGGTGCACCACAGACTGTCCAGGAGTTGACTGATGCTTTAATCCAGGTCTGGGAGGAGATTCTTCAGGAGAACATCTGCCACCTCATCAGGAGCATGCCCAGGTGTTGTAGGGAGGTCTCATCAGGTGCATGCCCAGGTGTTGTAGGGAGGTCTCATCAGGTGCATGCCCAGGTGTTGTAGGGAGGTCATACAGGCACGTGGAGGCAACACACACTACTGAGCCTCATTTTAACTTGTCTTGAGGAATTTCCACTGAAGTTGAATCAGCCTGCCATTTGATTTCCCACTTTGAATTTGAGAATCCAGACCACCATGGGATAATAATAGTGATTTACATTGATAATTTTTGTTATTTTGTTCCCAATGCATTCCACTATGTAATCAATAAAGATTTTAAACTGGAATATTTTATCTAGGATGTTGGAACGAATTAGTTTAACTTCTACATTTTCATATATAGACTGGTTCCTACTATTAATTTAGAAGCACTACGCTTACACAGTGGATCAAGGACCTTTGTCCGAAATGTCCTGTTTCTTGAATTTTGATCTTTTATCACTGTGGCTTTAATGCGTTTCATCAATGAAGCTGCAGTTTTTGTGTATATTCATTTGAAATGTCTGCTTCACATTCCCCCCTGCCCTAGTTATTTTTTCAACATGGCAATAACCTGTGTACTTTGTCCTGTTTGCCTTTTAAAAAAACAGTTTTGCCCAGCTGACAAGCCCAGTCAGAAGAACAGGTAGCATTTCCTAGAGCATTTTTGTAACCAAAATCCTTGAGGACTTATAATATTTTTCAAGCATTTCACATTGAGGATGGCAAACCGATCAGCTGTGAAATTGAATGCCAGTCAACCAGATTTTCTGCAGTTCAACAACCTGGCTTGTGAAACAGCTGGAGGAAAGGTGAGTAATGATCATCACCAAAACAGCAAGTTTAATACCACTGAATCCTAATATTTCAAATCATCGGCTCCATAAATTGTGTGGATTTTGAAAGGTTGTCCATGGTTAATTTACTACTCCATCTATTCGAGGTGATTTTTGCAACTGATGAGTGGTTTGCTCCAGCGCAAAATCTCTTAAAGGTACAGTGTCGAACTGGCCGTGTTCACATGAACGTTAGTGGGTGTATAGCATGTATTCCTTTTAGTTATTGTTCTTGAATGTGTTGACATGGTGTGCTCTGAAGAAGGGACCTCCAGAGTTCCTAGCCACAGCTTTTACTGAATTTGGAAAATGGATGGACGGTTGGGAAACAAGGAGGAAGAGAATACCAGGTATTGCGCCATTTCTTAGAGTAAAAACCCTAGTGTGTAAAAACCCTAGTGTGCCAGTGTAAACTCTTTGACAGCGCCTTGTCATTGGTCCACTTTATGGCTTGGATGGGTGCAAGCACTATGGACTACTTTCAGCAAGAACAAAATTTGTCTATTCACACCTTTTGAAGATCAATGAAAATGAAAGAGTGGGAGAAAACCCTTCAAAGTATTGCAATGGGCTGTGGCTATCTGACCTGGTGCTTAGGGCACCCTATAATCCTCAAGAGTCCTGCCCGGCAGACTGCTTAAAAGTCATGCAGCTAGTGATCTCATGAAAAATACATTGAGCGGATTCTCTTGTCTGGCATGTTAAAGGTCATGACTGGTGCGTTGTGCGGCTGGGGGTTCCTGGTGTCATCCATGGCTTTGATGTGGACACGTCCTTCTTCACAGGAAACCACGCTCCTTTTATTTCGATTCAGGCTGCCTGTTTTGGTACGTACGGGCGAGGATAAGAAGTGCGAGGAGCCGTCGTGTAGTGCTCAAGTGTACAAGTGTACAAGTGTAAAAGCAGGAGTTGGTTATCCACTCGGTAAAAAGAACTTTACTAAAGTGTAAAGAAAAGTGGGCGTAAGTGATCTAGCAGTTATGCGTCGCCTCTGATACATGTAGCTGTTGAGAACGTTCCCAGAATGCCGAGTGAGCGTCGTCTCGTGTGTTTTAGAGGAGCTGGCTTTGCCGTTCTTAGTGCTTGAGGGGGACCGGACAGGAATGGCAGCTTCAGTGGTTCAGTTTGAGGCCGCAGCGCAGGTAATTCCACATCTGCTGTTGGTCGCCACGAAGGCCTTGTCTCTTACCAAAGGGCTTGCCAGAACGTCGACAGACCTGGACTTCTGTCTGCCAGCTTCACTCAGAGAGCTGGGAGGAGCTGGTGCCAGAGACGGCCCTGAAACCTGGATACTCGGATTCATGCCACAACTACTTCAGTGTCTCCTACCCTCACAGAGTGTCCCACATTCGCCTGAATATGTATCCAGGTAACGGACACTCTCCATGTCAAAGCCCCCAAAATGTAATGATAAAGTTTACCTCATCTAGCCACTAGTGTTTTTAGTTATAAAATATTATTAAGCGATTTCCTAGGCAATGTGTGTGTGTTTGTGTGTGTTTGTGTGTGTGTGTGTGTGTGTGTGTTTTGAACAGAGGTCCTTTATCAGATGTGCAAAGTGCTTCATGTGCTTATATATATAATCTGAAGAAAACTCACAGCCGATGAAGGACTCTCTGGAGACTTTGTGTACTTCACTATAATTTTTAATCTCACTCTCTATATATAGTGTAGGTGTATTCACTAACTAACTGCAGGCCGCACATATTTGCTGTGGCCAAAGCAACTCTTCTGTTGACTGCTGACAGATGGAGGTATTGCCAGGCTGCGTGTGTATGGGATTGGTCAGAGAGACTGGTCTACTGTGGCCGCCCAGGAGGAAGTGGATCTCGTTGCCCTGGTCAGCGGTGGCGTTTGTGTGGGCTACAGCGATGCACATTTCGGCCACCCACGCAACATGATCGGTACTTGATCTGACAGACTGAAAGTGTTTCAGAGAGAGCATCTCTGCTGTAGCACACCTCAGTACTGTTGCGCTAACCACAAGTTTGAGATAAGAGGAGCTAAGAGTTTCATATGCAGGAACCCTTGAAAGAATTTAACTAAGTTTCAAGACACTGGACATTGTCCAAACTCTTACTTGAAGAGTTATTCATTAGTTAAAGTGATTGAAATACTATTAGGATGAACTATGATGTCACCTAGAGCTCTGGAGCAGGAGTTTTGCACTTTTGCAGGTTCAGGTAGAGCAGAGAACATGGCCGACGGGTGGGAGACCGCACGACGCTTGGATCGTCCCAAAGTGTTAAAAGTAAAATTACTCCTTCGATCATAATTATTATGGGAAGTAATTCGTTTTTTTTGTCAGTTCATACTCACTGACCACATGGTCTGATTCTCAGATGGACATCAACAGAATCTTGCAGGTCCCTGGCTTTGAGTGGGCTATCTTCAGACTCGGGCATCCTGGTGTGATCACAAAAATCGAGATAGACACCAATCATTTTAAAGGTCTTATTTAGCTACAAGTGCTTGAGTTGTGCAACATACTCTAACTATGCCTCCACAGTATGCTGGTAAATGTTTACAGTACTTTTTTTAAATATATACTTTAGGCAATTTCCCTGATTCGTGTAAAATTGAGGCCTGTGATTTAACCCCAGAAGAGGAGAAGAGTTTTATAAGCAGCAAGTGGAGCCTTGATAAAGGTCCAAGATGGAGAATGCTTCTCCATTCTCAGAAGGTACGCCATCTGTCTTCACAGTGTGCAAGTTTCTTGTCTGAGAATATGTATTATTCTATGCTTTATAAACACAAGCCCCGTCATGGAAAATTGCATAGATCATCCCAGCAATACCGATTTGTCACTGTGAATACACCCTCCCCCACCCCCAAAATCTCTCCTTTCCAGCTGAAGCCCCACCACAGGCACTTCTATGCGGGTGACTCTTTGATGCAGTGTGGCTCCGTCACTCACGTGCGGCTGGTCATAGCCCCCGACGGAGGGGTCAGTCGGCTCAGACTGTGGGGTCGCCCAGTTTCTGCCAATTCAGCTAATCCACGTCAAATCTCAAAACTGTAACTTCATACCTGCAGACGTAGATTTGTATTTTTATTTTTTACACTTTATGGTAATCAAACTGTTGGTACTATGCCTATTTTATGACATTCTTCCATCATTATGGTTTTCGTGTATGAACAAGTGTAAAATTATGTTAGCGTCCGATATAAAAATAAACTGAAACATAAAAAAAACCAAAACCTAATAAAATTTGTGTGTGCTTTGTGAAAACTTGTAGCCTATGTTAGCTCTCGAGTCTTCTAATCCCAGTTCCGTTTTAGGTTCCCATGACAGTGTACTTAACATTCAGAAGTTACACTCTGACAGAAGCGCCAGAACTTCTTCCTATGCCTCTGTGGACATCTGATAAGATGCTTCACAACCGAGTCGACGGTAGTGTTCATTTTATTTATGACCGGATGTCATCTAACATGTAGCTATTTTTTGATAACTTGTGACGCTTGACAGTCTTGCTGTGTTAGTTTACAAACATGCCTGGCTTATCAGGAAGGGCCTCCCGTTCACAACCTATAAAAACTGCGGTAGTGTACCGGAACGGCGACGCACACCTTCCCGGAAGAAGGTTTGTTGTTAATCCGCGACAGGTGTCAACTGTCGACAGTTTCTTGAACACGTGGTGTGGATGCATCGTTTGTGGCGGTTAGAAATCTACACATCGTGCTGTCCATACACTTCTCAGTCTAGACGGTCTGCTACACGGCGAAACTTAAAACACACGAGTAGGTACACGTGTAATCTTGTGCATACATCCCAAACCTTTATGTTTCTTCAGAATCTACATCATTCTGTTTTCAGTTACTTCCAAATTACAGCGAAAAGGGACTGAAGGGGCAAGACCGCAGTCCTATACAGAAAGTTTGGGAAGTTTCAGTGCTGAAGTATTTGCAATACTTCTCAAGCCACCAGCTCCTGACAACATGCATGCACTTGGTCGTTATATCTCTAAGTTTCAGCGAATTTGCCTAAACTTTGAACACATTTCTACACAAGACTTATCCAACTTGCTGCTGATCCCTTACGTCTGTGGAACAGCACTGAAATGTGGCTGGAATTTTAAATCGGCCGAGTATGTTTCACAGTCCCAGCCCTTGATGTACTGACAGCTTCCGCAGAGGCCCTGAGTTTTTCCGTGGCTTCCTTGTTATCATTTTTGTCATGTCCTTCCTCAGATTAAGCCAGTGGTCCATAGCAGAATAATAGTGCCAGCCCGATGGAGAAGGATTTTCCACGAGTCATGCACTATCAAGTCAGTACAGATTTCCTGCTCTCTCTTTAGTTGGGGCGCACTGCCAGATATATAAGGGTGGATGCTAGATTGGGTGTTTAAGTCTGGGAGAGGGTGCAGTTGTCTTATTTGACTGTACAGTGAATATACACTGCCCTCTATATATTCCATATAACTTGTTCCTGTTTTTACTTCAAGAACAGAGAAATCCTCAGTGTTGAATCACAGTGTTCATTTGTGTCCTGTAGGTTTCAAAGCACAAAATGTATAGATGTATAGATGTCGCAGGAGTTATTTCGACAGGGGGCATTTTGAAGTGATGAAATTTCCTGCTTCAGTGCGAACAAATGTCACATTTGATTGCTTGTTTTAGGTGTAGTATTTGAGGCCATTTGGCATATATAAATAGTGTGTTTACCAACAGCGATATCCTGGTGGCTCCAGCTCATATTCTCACACCCAAAACACACCCTCAAAAACTGGGATCGGGTCCTGGCGATGGTGAACGAGAAAGTTCACCTTCGCACAGGGGGCTGTGCACAGGTGTGGTGACAGTATTGCTGCATGCTTTATAAATGATGTAGCTTTAACCTTCAGGTACCAGCAAGCATTGTTCATGTCTTGGCTGTTTCTTTTTAAAGAAAGGACATTGGGCTTTATTTGCTGGTTAGATGGTACTCCATTATGCAGCTCAGTGGAGCTGGAGAATAACCATTACTGTGTAGCAACAGGGATGGAAAAGCTTCATCCACTGGGTAACCAGGAAGTGTGTCATCCTGAAGAGCAGTCTGGGGTGAGCTATGTCCTTTCATCACACCCCATGTTTCAGATGCAATAAAAACATTGTTTCTTTGCCACTTATTTTGAGTGACCATAGGGCAACATATATTTTTTTCTTCTGCTGTCTCATTAGCGTCCATGGGGACCAAAGATAAAGAAAGGAAAACAGTCTAGAGACCTGGTAGGTTTCAAAGCACAAAATACAGTGTGAGACACAGAGCGTGTGAGAAATAGAAAAAAAAACAAGAGACTGGTAAGATAGTGATAATAAAAAAGTATCATTTGGAGACATTTAAGCTTGGGGGAAAAAAGCTTTCAGTGTAGTACAAGTTGTCAAACCAGGTAAGTCCACATAAGAACATGGCTTGCCAAATTACAGAAGTCTACAGGACTGATAATGTACTTTCTCTGTCATTTCTGAAACCTAAATTGACACATTTCAATGTAATGCTAAAAGATGGTGCGCTATTGAGTGTTCTTGCTTAACCATGTGGTTCAAGTGAATGATTGTGGTTCAAGGTAAATGTAAATACTTTTTAAAAAGATGAGTGTTTGGTCACTGCTTAAGTAGGGTACTCTGCTGTACAGTCAGCCAGTGACGGTTCATTCTACCAATTGGGTGCCATGATTAAAGTGCCTTGATGGTTGTCTTCCTTGAATCTTGAAGAATGGGAACAGGTCTGATTAGTTATCAGAGCTTTTTAAAAATCTGATATGAGCAGGCACATCATGGCCTCCACGAAATGCCGGATCTCAACATCATGGCACTGGACTATTCACAGAGCGTGAAGATCTCAGCCTTCCCCTGAGGAGTTCCACCATGAAGAAATGTTCAGGACATGTGTGATTCTATTTGCATTCCAGAAGTACAGAAGCTGTTCTGAGGGAAAGAATAGTTATAGCGTGTGATGGTTTATATAATGTCAGGTGTTGCTGTTCGTTTCTCCGCATAAATTATTACGCAACGCACAAGACCGTATCAGGTGCAGCGATTATAATATAGTCTGTTCAGCCTATTAATTGCATTCTCGTGGGTGATAGATGGTGCTGCTGAATGTGTCCTAATGTAATAATGGTTTCTTCTATGAGGTAACGAGCTGGCAGGAAAGCTTGGCTGGATACCACATACACCCTCGTGCTTTATTGTGGGGAGGGAGGATGAGAATCTTCTGTACTTCTCCATTCTCCACAGCAGTTTTCATTACGCTGAGAAGCTTTTACAGAGTACAATTTTGTTATGAAATGCATAAACTTCAACTGAGGAAGAGGAACTTTTTTATGGTGTGAAGCAAGGTTAGGTTCTTCTGGAAGGTTCCAGAACCACAGTTTTATTTAAGACGGTCACAAAGACTGTTAATTACATTCAAACTATTTTAATGTGCTTTTTTTTTCTCAATCACCAGCACATTGTCAGAAGATGGAAGTGGTATAATGGCACATCCATGCTGCTTTGAGCATGTGCCTAGAATCAGATGTCCTTGAACAGATTGACCATGTGGAGATTGAGACAGCACCAGGCATCTCTCATCTCTCTGGAGTGAATCAAGCTGTATTGTGATTAATTACAGTGCGTGATGCTCACTCATGCAACACACACACATACACACACACACACACACTGTCCTTATTCCAGACCGTCTTGCAGTGGATGAAGATAAGTGTGTCTTGCACAGAGCTGAGATGAGTGAGGGAGAATGAATTGCACACTCAGCTTCTTTGGTCTGGGAAAAGGTCAATGTAAAATACCTGATGCATCTCTGTTAGCACGACACCCTGTGGCTCACCACCACACTAGAAATAGACCTTTTTGACACTTTCCTACTGCCAACTACGCAAGTCCATTACGCTCCGCTTACTTGCTTGAAAGGATTTGGTATGTGGAGAAAGAGGGCTAATGCAAACATTATTGGACTAATTATAATGGGGATCCAAGATCAAGGTGCAACTTAATTTATAATGATGGTCTATTTGAGGCTTGTATTGAGGTAACTAAAATATTTTTTGCTTGAATTACAATTATTGCCAGTTTCACAAAGTTCTCTGACTCAGAATATTGTACTTGGTTGAATAGACGCATAGGGAGATGTCCAGACGTATGAGCTATCACATTTAGCCAGTTAGGCTAACTTTAGACTCTTCCATAACCTGTGATGGCCACTAAAGCGCTTGCCTCGTACTGTGACATGAGGCTGCACTGGGCTTAGTGTGAGTTGTGCTTCCAGTGCTCACCAGCAGGGGACAACAGAGACCCAGCAAGCTTAACTCCCACCAGCTCAGGTAATGCGAGACTGCTGTATGTGAGGGTGTCTTGTACACGTCTGGCCGCCCCTTGCACCCCCACCCCGCCTCTCAGCAGCTGCACATCTCGCTGTCTGTGGCCGGGCTTGTCAGCCTGTGGTCTTGGCAGCCTGTAATTGAGGTCCAGGCTGAGTCATGCAGGCGTCGTGTCTGCTGCTCATGCCACCGTGCCTCTCCACTCGTACACGGCCAGAGCGCCCGACAGGCACCGGCTCGTCCCCGCGCCGCCCTGACGGGTGCTCCCTAGACATGGGACGCGCCCGGGACGGCAGCGGGCACGTGGGAGATGGCGGTGTGCTGATTTAAATGAGTGTGTACAGCTGCGATACGCACTGGTCCACTTGATTTAACTCATCAGGGGGCTTAACAATGAGTTGATGATGATAAAGCAAAATGTACAGTAATGCTGCTCTGTGCTGTTTGGAGGTAACGGGTGACTCAACATACACTATCCATTAGGTTACATCACTGGACCTGAACAATTGTTGGGCAGAGTTGTTTATAATAGTTTGTTGAGACTTCATGGTAGTGGATTTAGTACACATTGATGTGTATTACATACTACAGGCCTGCATCTCAACCAGGATCCCCCCTCCCCTCCAAACCCTCCAAACCCATGAGCCTTGTAGCCATGAGTCAACGCACAGCGTTGGAGAAAACAGACAGGCCTTAGCAGACTACAGCATCCCCCTGCCATACACAAACTTGACATGTAAACCATAAAATTCAGATTTGTACCTTCCCACATCCCCTCCAACCCGCACGCTCCACACTCCACCTTGCCCTTGTCTCTCGCGCGCCGGACCTCTCCATCAATACGCGTCGGGCGGCTGACAGAAAGAGCGATATTTCCGAGGAACTCTTCCAGCCCTCCCTTTCCCCTTCAGCGTGTTAGGATTTTCTCTGTTTGATCTGCGCTGTTAAATAAGACGAATGCCATTAGAAATTCATGGCTGCGCCGTGCCATCAATAAATGATTAGTTTGTGGCGCTTGCCCGTGATTGATTGGCTGCACATGAGATGTATTGGAAGCAGACTGAGGCGGTGCCAGCCGGCGTCCCCTGGGGAACAGCCGAGCTTATCAGTGCCTGACCAACACCAGCAGCGTGTGCGGGAGAAAACAGAAGCTGCCGGCAAATGGCATTTATTTACTGTTGACGTCGGGCTGTTCTCGCGTCGTGGGGGCGAGATTCCGGCTTCGGCTGAAGGACGTGTCCGAGATTATGCTCCTTCGCCGACATGTTCTACTGATTCAGTTACATGTGTTTTTAGATGCATCTGCATGCTCGAGGCGTTTAACTGACTGAGTAATTAGTTATCGACGAGAGGGTGGAAATATTGCGCAACACCACAAAGACAAGGCATTGTTCTTTATTCAAATATTAACTGTTTTAAATGACACCCTAAAACGGTCTTTGTGTTTATCGAGCGGTGATACACCCAGGTTGTAGTTGGAGCCACAGTTTGGATCATTGTGCAGACGGTTGAGATGGGGACAGCGCCTGCCGTTCCCCGTTCAGTACGAGGGTCCTCTGCGGAGGTGTGGAGAGCCTGGTTTTCCACTTGGAGAAGATTGGATATGGCAGCTGAGGATCTATTGACATTTGAATTAGCAGAAATGTTCAGGACACTGGTAAGGTGCTTAGCACTGGGAGACTACAGCAGGAACCCCTTCTGGCGTGCCCCCAGTCATATACACACATGTACACGGGAGGACACTCTGGTGCACATGTTTTGCACCTACCTTGTGTAAAATACCCAATATATTGCACACTTCAGGTTGTTCTTGATGGCGGTGCACAGATTTTTGGGAAGTGTTCTATACATTTATGCCAGTGAAAATATTCCTGTTGCATTTCATGATGGATTTTTCGGTTGTTGATAAAAAAAAAAAAAAAAAACACTTTCAGCTACTTATGATCAACTGCTTGTGATTCTTCATTATCATTACAGTATAGTGGAGTTTTATCTACAAGTTTGATAGCTTTGGCTAAAGTTTAGTGTGTGTGTGTGTGTGTGTGTGTGTGTGTGTGTGTGTGTGTGTGTGTGTGTGTGCGCGCACGTGTGTGCATGAATTGGCTTTTTTTTGTTTGTCCCAACTGTCTAATGTGTTTTGATGTAGTTTGCAGATCCCTGCCTCCACGCTGACTCTCTGTTCTGTGCCAACCCTGTGAGGAGAGCAGCCAAGCAGTGGAGGCTCGCCTTCAAACCGCCCCGTCTCCTCCCGTCAGGGGGTAGGAGTGTGTGTGCGCACAACAAAGAGCCCAATCACGGGCCAGCAGCCCCCCTGCCTCACGGAGGAGGCAGCGGGAGGCTTTGCGCCCAGGTGGATATGTGCCCCGCTCGACCCGAAATAGGATCATAAATGAATTCGCCACTTCCTGGGAGTAGTTTCAACCTTGTCGGGGAAGTCCGTCTCTTCCTCTGCCCGCGTTCCTCTGCCTTCGTGACAGATGTGGGTGCCATCGCCAGTCTTCCATCGTAACCACATTAGACCGAAGATTGTTCGGGTCACGCGGCGAGACTTTGTGGTCCGGGCCCAAGCTTTTCTAGTACTCGTCCATCCCCCCAAAACTAAACGCAATCAGTGACACCTCTGATGGATGTCTGGCTGTTTCCATTACGTTGTAATGTAAATTCCAAGGCCTTTCTGGGTGAGCCCTTGCGTGATTCTCTGAAGGTGCGTGCGATCTCATCTGTACGGTTGGTTTAAAAAAATAAATAATAATAATGTTGACCATCCAGGGGTAATAGCTCCAGATATATATTTATCTGCAGTAGCTAATGTTGGTTTATCTGACATTCCATGGAAAACTCCAGAGTCTCTCTCTCCCATTCATGGTAGCTCGCTGACTGACACACTGCCATGTCCGACCTGGAGATTGCTAGAAAACCCATTTGGCCATTCACATATTCCAGACGCTTTCGGCAGCGCTGTCAGTTCACAGAGGCCGCAGCCGGAGGCACAGGAGAACAGATCACACACCTTTCTGTGGCCGTTTGGTCCAGTCGCTCCACAGACCCCTGCCGTTACCACGGGCGTCCCGAGGTCTGTCAGCCGCATTGGAGCGAATTGAGTCTGGAGCGTAAATGGTAGAAAGTAAAAGTAACAGCTTTTCAGGGAACGGGGAGCAGAGAGATTAGTGAAAGTCAGTCCACTGGGTGTGAACACCATCAAGGATGCCAGTCAGTCATAGGGTGTGGACCTAAAGCTAGAGTGACAGGCTCATTGATTCTCTTCATTGGTTGGGGAGGAAAAAAAGAGAGATAGAAGTGTCTGTGTGGTGGGTTGCGGGGGTGAGGTAGTTTGGCTGGTAAGAGGATCACTCACCGGCTGACCTACTAGCTGAATGGCAGCTAGCGGTGCTAATGGTGATGAATGGCCTCTCCGCAGAAGGTGGCGCGTTCAAGGCCCTGAAGCCCCGGGAGGAGGACGCTGGGGCTGTGGTGGTGCGAGAAGACAGCAGGATCCAGGTGGACCTGCCCATCCGTCAGGTGCTTCACCAACATGCCCCAACATGCTCCACTCAGGCAAACAAGTCAAGGAATCGGGGGCCTCCCCTTAACCCCGACTGAGCTGGGGTTGTGAGGAATGGCGAGGAGCAAACGGCACCATTTGTGAGAGGTTCGGTTGAGGTGTTCTCTCTTCTGCAGGGGTCAAACGGTGTCTCTACAGGGACAACGTGGCCTGTAGACTTCACACTTCACACGTGTCCTCACGCACACTGGCACACCAGATGGTAAAGTAGCACTTGACCTACAGCTGCAGAGACCCCATATCCCATAATATGACTGAGCAACAGGTATCTGGATAGCAGTGGCAGGCAGGTAAACTGCTCCGCTTGTGAAAAATCCGCTATTTATATTTATATTTAAACCTTTTATATATTCATGATTTGAATAACTAAATTCGACTGAACCCATTTAGAAGCGGACTTGACAAGCCTGTCATTTATGAATGATTCATTTGTGCTTTGCTAGATTGTTAAAGCGAAACTCTTTCAGTGTGAGACTTGTGAAGCGCTGAGGTGCACACTGAAGCACACCCGTGCTTCTCTTTATGTTTGTGTTCTGCGCAAGGTTAACAGTTCATCCTGTTTTCTGTTCCACTTGGTCATTTATTCGCGTTTAATGATTCCAGCTGATTCTTCAGTCAGTCAGCTGAGCATTTCTCCTCAATTAATAACATGAAATCTGCCAATACCTCAGCGGGGTGCTTGATCAATCGCCTGGCCCATCTCTCTTCAACAGGAATTAGCGATGGAAAAAAAATTAAATCTCCATCGATCTGCACCATTGATTTACTTTAGTCTTTTCCACCGCAATTACCCCTCACGCGTCCGGCGCGGTTTTCCGGCAGGGTCTGGAGCCTGGAGCAGACCCCCCCATCCCCACCCTCCGTGCTCAAGGTCAACTTTAATCAAGCTCATGGCCCATCACGGGCTGCCGACAGCCCCAGCCGCCAAGGCTTCTCCCTGGGGACGTGAGCGTGGCGGCTGACGTCGTTGACCCACTGCTCCTCTAACTTCCAGCGGCTCGTTACTCGCCAGGTTCCTCGCGGAGGCGTCAGGCGTGGCGGAGCTGACCCTCGCCTCGCCCAGTACGCCCGCTTACGTAACGAATCCGTCCGCGGCGTCGTGGAGCTGACGATCGTTTATTTAGCAGGTGATATTGATGTCACCGCTGTGACGGATGTTTTGTTTCGTTTTCTGAAGCACGTGTTCACGTGTTCTCAGCGCTCATAACTATATTGTTCTTATTTAACTGTGATCAGAATATATCGTTATTTAGTTTTGCCCGAGAGGAGGTGCAGTGTGTTTACTA
This sequence comes from Brachyhypopomus gauderio, assembly GCF_052324685.1. NCBI lineage: Eukaryota > Metazoa > Chordata > Actinopteri > Gymnotiformes > Hypopomidae > Brachyhypopomus > Brachyhypopomus gauderio. Next base: position 691,778 of record NW_027506925.1, on the reverse strand, counting down.
TCAGTGTAGTCGTTCATGCAAGTCAAAAGTATTGGATTCAGAATGGAAGTGCTGTTTATTCTGTGCAGCATGGCTCGCTGTCTGATAGTGGCTGTTTTGAAATGTATGTGTTTTGGTTGCAGGTTTTGATGCGGCGTGCTTTTCCATGGAAATCTGATCAAATATGCCTCGTGTGTTTCTGGTGGGCACCGATGTGTCCGTGTCATTTGAAATGTTGTCTGTGTGACATAAAATAAACATTAAAACTTCGGCACTCTCTTATGCTGTCAGGCCTCGGGCGAGTTGGAAAATCTCTCATGTTGTGTCCTGTAAGAGGCTCTGCTGCATACGGTCCCAGTACTGTATAGATGTCTTTTGATGACATCGCTGGTCTGTTCCCCTACGTGAGCCGTCCCGATAGACAAGAAAGCAACACTGGAGAGGAGACCAGCGCAAATGTGTCCGGCGCGGCCATCTGAGCTGCCCTCCCGAGTCGTAAACGTGACCTTCACAGAGCGCCTCTTCAAGCCACACGCTGGCGTGAAGGAGGGCGGGGTGGTGTTTGAGGCAGTCGAGGTGAGTGCAGTTGTAGTTCACGTGCCCCACGCCTTTACCTTTACTCTGCTGGTTCACTCTGCTCCCCACGTGGTAAGGGCCTTCGTGGAAACCCTCAGTGGGCCAGAGAACCGAAGACTTTAGTCATGGAGACTGTTTCTAGAAATGGAGTGTCCTGGTCAGAGCTCACTGCATATACTGGTGTTGAGACGTGAAGAAAGGGTTAGTAGATGCTTTATGAAGAAGACCCTTGAGTGTGAGCCTGGGTGTTACTTATTACTGTGATATCTATACAATATCAAATGAAGCCTGATTTTGGGTTAAATCATTCTGCCATTGGGGAGCTATTCTTTTTTGAGGAAAGTCCTTTTTTATGTTTGTCAGGTTTTATATACGCTGGTAAAACCACTGTTTTTTTTCATTAGTCAATATGTCAATAATAAGCATATTAATAAGATTTTTTTTCTTTAAAATTTATTTATTTATTTACAGATTTACGGCATTTTCCTATGTTAAGGCATAGTGGAAATCCATTCTCCAGACTGTAAAAATGCTCAGTAAAGCGAATTCTCTCAACAGTCTATTTCACGTTTGGCCTTGTTCCTTTCCCTCAGTAAAAGAGACATTACTGTAGTCCACTCTGCAACCTCTCTCCAATGAAAATGTCAGCGGTCACCCACCTTATGCTCTTTCATTTATTCCCTCATAACAAACTGGATTTACGGCCCCCTCCCGCCTGCAGGCGGCCATTGACAGCGCTCCCTGAGTTACTGCTTTCCACCTGAGCAAGCTCTCGCTTCTCTCTGGTTTTATAATACCAGGGCCCTTTCCACGCAGGCGCTGGGAGCGCAGCCCGCCAGAGTTTCACCACTCTCTCCTTCAAAAGCCATCAAGTCTGTGATCACTGACCCGGGAATTTAGTGTGACAGCAGCGGTCTGCTGATATCTTTCATAAAACACCCTGATTGACGACGGGCAGGAAAGGTGCGTTAAGTCGTCGTGGCGTGCTGTAAATTCCGCACACGTGCATGCGTGCGTGCGCCAGGAACCCGGCGTGTCGTGCTGGAACTGATCCTCATGGTCTTTTTTTGCGTGGTACATCACTCACGCAGCGCAGTGATGACCTGATGATGATGCCCTTCACTCTCTTTGGGATTTTAATCATTGTGTAAATCACAGGCGTGCCTGAGAGAGATAGAGAGGAAGAGAGGACAACACTGATGATAAGCTGCCCTGCGTGCTGTTTATCAGTCTGGGATGATCCAGGTGCCACCTCTGCTAATACACTTCTGCTATGAGAAATCTCCACGCTAGCAGAACTCATAGGAAGACTTTCTCCAAGTGTTGGGTGCCTCTGCCGTGCGTCATTCCGTAACGTGCACCGCTCTTTCTGCCGCGCGTCATTCCGTAACGAGCGCCGCTCTTTCTGCCGCGCGTCATTCCATAACGAGCGCCGCTCTTTCTGCCGCGCGTCATTCCGTAACGTGCGCCGCTCTTTCTGCCGCGCGTCATTCCGTAACGTGCGCCGCTCTTTCTGCCGCGCGTCATTCCGTAACGTGCGCCGCTCTTTTTGCCGCGCGTCATTCCGTAACGTGCGCCGCTCTTTCTGCCGCGCGTCATTCCGTAACGCGAACCGCTTTTTCTGCCGTCATTCCGTAATGCGAGCCGATCTTTCTGCTGAGTGGCACGAGCCTGGCAGCCCGCGGGGCTCCAGCACGCCGGCGCTCGTTTACTCGGGCTCACCTGTCCTGCCTGCTCCCCTCAGAAGCGTCGTTGGGTGCTGTTGGCTCCTCGGAGCACCATAGCAGGGCAGTGTTGTGGGCTTGGGAGGAGGAGGAGGAGGAGGAAGAGGAGGAGGAGGAAGGTGGTGGACGGCAACAACAACGTGTCACGCTTGTCCACCACCGCCACACTTTGCTTATTTTCCCGCAGGCAGCCATCAAGGTCTGTGAGACGCGCTGAGATTAACTTAATATATAATTCATCATCCAATGTGCTCTCTCTCTGACAGAGCGTTCCCTATCTAACTCAGTTTGGCATTAAAACCCCTCCACGCATGCCCCCCCCACCCCCTGCATGCCCTCCCCAACCCATTTCCAGTCTAACAGAATATGCACCCTCCCTCAGAGTAGAGTACAAGAATGCTGCATTTCAAGCAGATCACAGAAATAACACCGCTTTCTTTTTCTTTTTTTCTTTCTCTGTTTTTCAGTCTTTCTTATAGAATGTTAAGAAATCGAAGCGTTAATGTTCCAGTCAGACCGCACATGGTACTGCACCCAATAAAATAAAATAAAGCATTTTGAACATCACTAACATCACTAATATATCTATTTATTTTATGTGGATAGGCAATAGACCTGCTTTGAAAATAACTTTAATGTGGATGTGTGTATTTTGCAGTTCTTAGTTCAGCAAATCTGTGTAGAGCAGGGAAAAAAAATGGACACCAAATTCTTTGGGATTTAATGGTGAATGAATCAGTTTGCAGATTAAAATTGAGCTGAATCAATTAACCAAGTAATGTATCTAACCAAATGCTAGTTCATGGCACAAATTCAGTGTGTTCACATGTACGGTTATTAAATCATATGAGGTCTAATGAAGCAGAAAATCAAGATTGCTAATACTTTTACCTCTAAAACGCGTCAGTGCCTCGGTCTGTGGAATCATGAAACAGCATTACGGAGCCCTCATAGCACATGGTGTTCCTTACTACTGACTGTCAGGCACGCTCTAAAATATGAAGTAATGGGGAACTCATGCGCCATTTCTTAATTACAATGGCATCATTTGAGAATAAATAGCGTCATAAGTTAGACTTGAATGTTCCTCATTACAGTAACTCCTATTGTGTATGTATAATGTGCTCTAGTGCGCGGGGAAGAAAAGTGTCAACTTGTCTGCTATCGTGCGGATGTGTATGGAGGTGACGTGAAAATTATGGTGCACAGTTGAGTTTTATATCAGGTCATTAACATTACAGCTCACTGGGTGGTATGCCTGTCTCCCTAATGTTTTACACTGGATGTCATGAGCTGTAATATAATCTTGAGAAGACGGGCCCATTATTTTATGACATTGTGAAAATTAAAGGCCACTTTCTAACACACTAATTAGCTGCTGGCAGTTAGAGAAACTGCTTTGCCTCTCCCAGTTTTGTTTAATGCACCTACGGTTCCACCGGCACCTCGGAACCGCGGCGTGAGCCCGGCTGTGCTGCTCCTACCCATCAGAACTTGGTGTTCTCTCACGATTGGGCACCTCCACCGCCTGTCAATTAGGCCCGGCGCTGACAAGAGTGCGAGCGGCGTTGGCTTTTATGGAGATGCGCGAAGGCCCAGGGTAGGCTGAGGCTCACGCTCCTCTTCTTGATGACAACGAGCTATAAATGACGCTCATTTGGAGGAGAGTCCGGGGAACGTCAGTGCAGCTGTCTGAGGCCACGGCTCTGCGGAGTTCACCCGCCGAGCTGGAGTGAGAGAGAGAGCTGGAGCCACAGCGGGCCAACGGTGCCGGCACGCCAGAACCCGGGAAGTGTGGGAAGGTTGGGAAGTGTGTGTCCTGCTCAATAATTGGACACAGTGTGCAGTCGGGCTGCGGAGGGTCGTGCGATGTCCTAACCTGCCTGATAGCTCGTGCGTGTGTTTTCATCCTCTGCACGCTTACAGTACAGCTGCAGTCAAATTGGTTTCTAAATTTTGTCGGAGACGTTCCATCTGCCAAGATCCGGAGCGCCGAAACACTCGAAGCTCACAGTTTGACATTTTAAGCAGACCCGTGACTCTCCCGCAGGTAACTATAGACGTGCCCGCACCTACAGCGCCTTCTCCTCCCCCAACGTGGTCGCACGTCGTAGGAACTTCACGTAGGCCGTAAACCGGAGAACCGTAGCTACGGCGTGGGCGTGGCCTGTGGGGTGTGTCCTTTAGGAGCCTATCCTGAAGCCTATCCTGGAACTTGGGTGGCTCCTCCTACAGAGGCCCACAGGGCCGAGTGCAGAGGCAGGGAGGCGGGGTCACGGACGGATGATTGGCGGCACTGTTCTGGCTTATCGGCTGCTGGAAGGCCACACCCACTGCATGGATCTGATTGAGGTGCTGTAGAGCGGATCAATTGTTGAGTTCATATTCTTTTGCGTGTGGATGGTGTTGAGTTTGTAATATGAGATTGCTTGAATATATGATGCTTAACGGTCAGGATTGGAGTCTCTCAGATAGAGGGCACTTATTTTATTTAGCACCGTTGATTGTGGATATGAATTGGGCCCAATTTTAATCTCAGGCATAGCTTTTTTTTAGATTTGAACCTATGACTAAGTGAGAGAGCCCTTTAACTGTTGATGAGCAGAGCGCTGACATCAGAGAGCACTTAAATGGCACACGTTTATAATGGCTTCCCTCATAGATAAGGCGGAGTGTGTTTGACAACACGAGGCCCAAGGAGATCCACCTAAGCTAATTAAAACCCTACAGGACTAAAGGACTGAATGATACCACTGATTCGATAGCTGCCATGAAGAATTAGAGATGGATCTTTGACATGGGAGAGGCTCACAGAAGGGCCGGCAGAAATTCAAACGATGCTTCTCTGATCTCTTGTTTCTCTCTCTCTCTCTCTCTCTCTCTCTCTCTTTCTCTTTCTCTCTCTCACACACACACACACACACACACATGCTCAAGGCATGCTCTGATAGACCAGCCTCTCTGGGGAGACAGGTGTCAGTGCAGTGTTTGGGTCAAAGGAAATTCAATACTTCCTTTGTCATGTGCAATAATTAAAGTGTGTTTACCTTGAGCAGGGCACTATTGATCTCTTTTTGGGTTTTTAATACATGACCCGGTGAAGTGTGCACACCTAATAACCAGACTTCAGGTTCAGAAGCAAGGCATCTTTAAAACACCAGACCCTTACAAACAAACAGGACTTGTCTTTAATTGCATTACGCTTACTACAATCCCTCAGAAAGGCCCTTATGTCAATATCGTTGCGCTGGCATAGGGGGCGCTCTTGCACCGTGCGGCCCCAGTTCTCTTGCTGTGTGGGTGGCCAGACACAATAGGCCTTGCTCTCTCAGTGGGGAAAGCCAAATGCAAACAGGTGTCCAAACACAGCAGAGACCTCCCCAGACCCTCAGCAGGGGTGCTGAGTGTAGCTACTTTAACCAGTACACTGGAGAGACCCGGCTCAGTCATTGTTCCCCTTTTAATGGTCCTCTGTAAACTGAAGACCCTCTCAGGACGAGAGAGAGAGAGACACAGAGATGGCATCGGAGCCCATTATTAATGCTTGGCCATAGTTTGTAACATGAATAATCTCATCATGCCTTTTACTTATCCAAGACTTGACTGAGAAGACACAAACGATTCTCCATGGTCCATGCACAGGGATGAGGTTTAATGATTGGTCTTTTCTTTTGTTGCACCAAATTATTGATCTTCAAATGAAAGCTTGTAGTCCCTGACAAAGATTCAGCAAGCGGGATTGGTAACGTGTGAACGGAAACTGAAGAGTACTGAAACTGAATAGCAGCGCTGGAGCTGTCGCTAACAGGGCCTTCCTCAAAGGCCTCTTCATCCTCCTCATCTCCACCCCAGCATGATCTAGGAAAACTAGCACACCACCGACGACTGACATTTGATTTCCCCCCTGTATGAACCTGAAAGGGCTGAGTTGAAAGAAGCAGAATGTCTGAATTCCCTTCTCTGAAGACACTGAGGAAAAAAAGGTTTTCAAAATCTAAATATAAATCTGAAAATCTGTTATGAGTCTCCATAACCTTTTGAAATACCCTTTCAAATCAAAGTGAAAAAGTATTAAAGTATTGCAACTTTGCTCTCTACTCACCTCTCAATTATTTATTTTTTCACATTCAGCATAAAGCTTTCTCGCTCATTTAGGTTTTTCAGATAGCGCATTATTGTATATTTATCCTTATTAAAAAGTCTAGTTGAAAATTCTTAAGTACGTTTGAACAGTTTTCTTTTCACAGCTGTCGAAATAACACAAACCCTTCTCCTTTTCATCCTGCGTGGTCACGGGGTCGGCGGGCTGCTCCATAAAGCCTTGCTCCTGCTGCAGTGTCTCGATGAAAAAGCCTCTTGAAGCCTGGGCTTGGACTTGACCTCTGACCTTGCTCCGTGGAACGTCTGCTCAGTGTCACGAGGCTGGAGGTCAGGTTTGTCAGGTGTTCCGGCGGGACACAAATTACACAAATGGCGCTCTCGCTGTGTGGCCCGCTCCAACATAACGAACACGTGTAAAGGCTGCAGCTGGATTTGCTTGATTCAGAAAACGCGCGGCGTGTTCGCGCCGAGCTACGAGCGCGGAATCCTAAATCGCGCCATTGACTATTTTATTTCTACTTCTGCAGAAACAGAATATGGATAAAGCGCATTAAGGTTTCAGGAATCGTCCCGTGGCCTCGGGACTGGCTGCTCGTCCTGCTAGAACTCCACGGTAACGGAGAGAATGTCCTTCGGCCCTCACTCAGGAGCTATAGCTGGAGCGATGCATATTTATGACCGAGGCTTTATGGTTGTGCTTCATCAGTGAGGGGTGTTCCAGGAGGCGCGGAGCCTCCCGTGAGACATCCGTCCACTCTCACCAGACGCTCGCCGAGAGCTCTCCGCCCGGCCTGCCTCTCTTTTCAGCTTGGGTTTCACTCACAGAAAATGCTGTCAGAAAGCCTCTTTGCCTAACCCTTATCCCACTATTCAAGATAGTGCCCTGGAGGGAATCTAAAAACCTTTTGCAGTGATGTCCTGACAGAAATGAGGTTGTGTGAATGCACTGTTGATTTTAAAGGACTTGGATTTAAATCACAGGCTTCGAACCTTTTGTAGAACACGGGCTTTTGTGGGTGTATTTTTGTGGGCTTCTGTGGGTGTATTTTTGTGGGGTTTTGTGGGTGTATTTTTGTGGGGTTTTGTGGGTGCATTCAATTCCTGACAGACTATTCCCTTTTACTGAATGAATAGTTTATACTTCCACATTGAACAACCCCAAGGCGAAGGAAAATGAAGTCATTTGGGTGACCACCGCTTGCTTCCAGACGTAGCGTCTTGCTGCTAGCGTGGATCCCAGGCGGGCGTGTGCTCGCTCTGCTGATTTGCGAGCGCTGATATTGGATATGTGGAAACGCGTGTTTGGCCTGTCCTCTTGCCTGCAGAAGTAAATGCATAGAAATCACCTGAACTGACAACTGCTGTAAAGCATGCAGATTTAACTGGCCGCCCGATTCTGTGTTCCAGCAGAACGGCTCCACCTAGACGCTCACCGCCGATGTCCTCACAGGCGCTCGCCCATTACGGAGTGAAGCAATGACTCAGGACATTTCAAGGTGCTTCCAGTTCAGTCAGGCCCAACACAATCGGTTTTGAGATCTTTCATTTGATAAGTGGTTGGTTAACAAGATTATATGTATTCGTGACTGGACACCCATTGCTGGACTTGCTAATGCTGAGCTTAGATTACACAGGCTCGGAGATTCAGATTCAGGACCGCCGGTGAGCTCTTCTACATACCCCGTGACTCCGAGCCTGCTAACAGTTTGTGTTAGCAAAGATAAAAAAAATTCGCTGATTGGAAGTCTCTGCTATTGTGTTAATTACTTGCAGTGTTAATAATGAAACTACAATTCCCAGATCCCAAATCTGATCCTACAGCTAATTTAGGACCTGTTGGAGGGTAATTTCTCCGTTCTAGTTTTGACCTGCGATGTGTTTGTAATTTGCTCTTGTGATGTCCACGATGATCTCCTTCAGAACGATGCCTTTGCTTGATGTTTGTCATTGGAACATGCGCAGGCAGTGATCGAAGCCCTAATGCAATTGACTACCTGCTGCTCCTGACATTAATAAAGATGGAACATGTTCAGGAAATTAAAGCCTCACATGCCCATTCTAATGAGATCGTATCCATCACACTTTGCTCTTTTAACCCCCAGCACCATCCCGGCGGTTCAACAGGAGCTAAATCAGCTTCTGCCTCTCTCGTCTCCTCCCCCCTCCATCTTTCTCCTCTATATCTCCTTCTCTTTTCCTTCTCAGCACACTCCCTTCTTCCTCTCCGTCTCGCACCCCCACTCCCTTCCCGCGGTCGGGTCTCCCGGCTCCGCCCTCTCGCTCCTGTCTCCCTCACCTGGTCTCCCACACCTGGTCTCCCTCACCTGGTCTCCCTCACCTGGTCTCCCTCACCTGGTCTCCCTCACCCTTTCGACCTCCTGCCAGGCCGCCGCGTCTCCGAATCCGCCTCCTGTGGAGCGTCTCGGAGCTTTTTCAGGACGACTAAACGCCGCGCGGTGTCTCAGGTTGGCTGAGGTCTTCCCGGAGTCTTCTGCATTATTCATGGTTGCTTTGCTCACATGCACGTTTATTCCTGGTCAGCCAGCTCAACATTTCTTTGCTCCCTATTTATCCATGGAGGGACAGCACACTCGTGGCCATGGGGTTAAATGGATGTTACCTGTTTTTCAACTTCTAGGAGATGGAGTGAAGTCATCCAGTTAACTGAACTCTGTGCCCGGCACACTTCCAGATCTTTTTCCACATCCAGCCAGGTGTAGTAGAGGGTGAGACTGCCATCCTGTGGCATCCACTAGAGGGCAGTAGTTATGCAGCGCTACAGAGGCAAGATCCAGTGGCTAGTCTGATTTGGAGCCAAGCAATAGGAGGGAATTAAATGTACCTTATAGAGATTAACGTGGACGATAGATGAAATTCCTAGCTATTCTTGTGAAAGGGTCATTGAAAGCAGATGGAGAGGTGGCAGATGTGTGTGGATGGGATGAGAGAGATATATGCGAATCTGATGAGGAAGGCTTTCATCAGCAGTGAAGATCTGGATCAAAAGAATCCATTAGGCCGGGCCAGGCTGCCTGTGAGTCACCTCCTGGTCCTGGTGAACCACTGCCACCGGACTCGCCGATGTCCGTCTTTTCATGAGCAGAATTCATGCATCACGACGGAGGATTGTGACAGACCAGGTTTAATCCCTCATCATACCCACAGCACAGCATCTCCTTAAGCTCCCCACACACACTGCTGTTAATAGAGAGAGAGAGAATGTGTGAGAGAGGGAGGGAGGGAGGGAGAGAGAGAGAGAGAGAATGTGTGAGAGTAAGTGACTGGCTTTTTTGAGCTCAGGTGGCTTGACAGCCACAGACCTCTGGCACAGAGTGAAGAGCAGTGAAATACAGTGGACATGGAAAGTGTGGCCCACCCCTCCACCTCCACCCCTCCCTCCACCCCTCCACCTCCACCCCTCCACCTTCACACCCCTCCACCCCTCCACCTCCACCCCTCCACCTTCACACCCCTCCACCTTCACACCCCTCCACCTCCACCCCTCCACCTTCACACCCCTCCACCTCCACCCCTCCCTCCACCCCTCCACCTCCACCCCTCCACCTTCACACCCCTCCACCTCCACCCCTCCACCTTCACACCCCTCCACCTCCACCCCTCCACCTTCACACCCCTCCACCCCTCCACCTCCACCCCTCCACCTCCACCCCTCCACCTCCACCCCTCCACCTCCTCCACCGCTGGCCAGAAACACAGAGGACCCCAGTTCCACTGCTTGGCTGCTGTAAACCAACCCTGACCACGTCAGGTGCGATGTTACATGAATAATAATTAACACACCCACAAAGTCACTGCTTTTACCACCCGCCATCAATCTCTCACGGTGCCACCTGCAGGAGGAGCTGAGACAATGAAATGGAAAAGAAAGATGCTCTGAAAAGACATCAAGACCACAGTGATAGCAGCAGAAACCTGCTGAATCCAACATCTTCTTGCATCATTAGTAACGAGAACAAACCTGAAGGAAACCATAGCTGTGTTCAGTAGCAAGTGTAGAGGTTGGATAAATTCTACACTTTCCATAAGCACTTAATGTTTAACAAGGCAATGGAGTGATAAACAACACATTTATATCTGCCTTGACATCTCAAACAGGATCCATATAAATGAAAATTTATATCCTATTTCGGAATATATTGTGGGTGATAATGGAGCCCCACAATTCTGTGCTGTGACGGGCCCCGTAGCCCGTGGAAACATTACAAAGGGCCACACAGATGACCGGCCAGTGGCAGCGGCTCATAAATGACTGAAGCTGTTGTATTTAGCGAGTGCTCGGAGCGAGTGGGCCTTTAACCCAAGTGGTACAGATGGGCTCGTGCCTGCTCTGTTTGTGCCTCTGGTGAGATTATTGCTTAGCCTAACGGGAGGTGAGGATATTGCTTTGCCTGATGGGTCACCAGCTCACCTCCCTCTCACCATGGCTGCGAGCGCTGTGCAGTAACCTGGACACAGGCAGCCTCTCTCCACCAACCTTATTTCCCCAGGGAACCCTGAATCAAATTTTCAACGACCCTCACAGGAGAAATTTGGTCAAACGGGCCAGCCGGGGCCCCTGTGGCCAGCAAACTCTCATCAGCATAACATCAAGTGCGTGGAGGGGAGGGGGGGGTTAGAGAGAAAGAGAGAGAGGGAGGGAGCGAGAGAGAGAGTGTGTGTGTGTGTTAGAGAGAGAGAGAGAGAGAGAGAGAGAGAGAGAGAGAGAGTCAGTCTCCAAAGTAAGTCTATGTGTGTTCCATTTGGAAAAGCCATTGTGGTTCAACCCCAGCCTGATTGGCTGTCACACAGGTGGACATGATGGTCAAGACCCTGCTGAATGAGGACAACGATGAAGATGATGAAGATGAAGAAGAGGAGCATCACTTACAACTCCATGCATTCCACATGCTGGACTCTTTTACAAATGAGCTCATTCCTGTATTTCCCTAGCGGTCTCGTAGAGAGACAGGACTACTTGGGAGGCAGGTTAGTGGAGAGGTGTGGGAGAAGGCTCTAGCTTACAATAGCCAACAGGACACACACATCTGCACTTTTCTACTGAATAGAACATACTGACACTAGTGAAAGATTTTAAACTGATTCTCCCTTACCTGACCAATGTAATGCTGTGCACAGACACCAAACACTGTTTAATTCATCACTTCTGATCTGTGAGTTGGAAGAACTTCGCAAAACACAAATGAGAGAGGCACAGACACAAAAGCCAGACTGTTAATGCAAAGACAAACAAGGGCTCCTGAACTTTCTGAACACTGCCAATATAGCTGTGTGTTTGAAAAATGGCTGCTGACATTTGAATTTAAATTCCATTAAGGAACGGAAATCATTCCTTTCGGTCTTGTACAGGAAAACAGATGCGAGAGTGCAAAATAAATCATGTTCTCTAACCAGAGGAAACATTTCCTGCTTATCATTTCCATCCTATAACCTTTGCAACTGATATGTCTGGTGTGAGCTGGTACAAACAAACCAGACTTATACGCTGTGAATGTAGATGGTGTATACAGCTCCTCTGTCCTGGACCTGTGGCTGTAGATGGTGTATAGAGCTCCTTTTTCCTTGACCTGTGGCTGTAGATGGCGTTTAGAGCCCCTCTGTCCTGGATTACGATTGTGTATTGATTATGATGGTGTATTGAGTCCCTTTGTCCTGGACTTTGTGACTGAATATGACATTTAAAGGTCCTCTGTCCCACTCTCTGTTACTATAAATACAATATGGAGCCACTCTTGTCCTGGACTCTATGACTGTAGATGGTATATAGAGCTCTTCTGTTCTGGACTTAGTGTCTTAAGATGGCATATAAAGCCACTCTGTCCTGGACTCTGACTGTAGATGGTGTATACAGCCCCCCTGTCCTGGACTCTGTACATGTAAATGGTGCAGAGAGTGCCTTTGTCCGGGAGTCACATGACACTGCAGTCTTTCCAAAGAGATTGGGGTTGGAAGCCTTCTAATTGGGCCTCTGAAATATTCATGATTGCAGGCCATAGAACTGCAGACCTATAGCCAATAAATCACTCTAAAATTTACAATAGGTCAAGATGTCAGTGGTAACACTCAGGGAACAATTTACTGAGGCACTGCAAAATGTAATAGCAATTAACATGTTAAGTACGAGGCTGGGCTTCGTCCAATGGGGTATTGAGCATCGGAGCAGTTAATGCAGTACTATGAGATAATGTAAGTCCCCCTCTTTCAGTTATCCAGGAGACACCTGAGCATTGACATGTATAAGCTGGCTATGCCTTACTGAGCCTAGCATCTCATATAGTGCTGAACACACATAAGCCCGGCAACCCTTTAATTTAATCATATCAAGGTCTAAGAAAATTGCACTCTTAGGCACAAAATAGTGAGTAACAATTTTTCTCAGAGCTGCAAATGTGATGCGGAGCTGCAGTACACGGCAGGAGCATATGTTGCGAGTGGAGAGATCCTCCAGTGAGGAGCAGATGAAGGTCTCCAGGAGGCCTGCTGCAGGGGAGACGCAGCAGGAAACCCACGGTGGAACCTCCGGGTCGCAGGAGATGAACCTCCGGGCCTCTAGAGCCGAACCTCCGGGCCGCAGGAGCCCAACCTCCGGGCCGCAGGAGCCGAACCTCACTCAGCGAAACACAGGACACGCGGGTCAGCGCCTGCTGTGAGAGCCCACAGCATCTGCCCCTGGGCTGGAATAGAAACACAATGGAATTTACTGCCTCAGCTACATTTTATAGAAAAGAAAGACAGAGAGAGAGAGAGAGAGAGAGAGAGAGAGAGAGAGAGAGAGAGAGAGAGAGAGAGAGGGAGAGAGAGAGAGAGAGATGTTTGTGTTAATGTTTACATTTTTCAGGCTGAGTGATAAAAAACTATGCACATATTTTATATTGCGTACACACACACACACGTGCGTACACATGCACACATACCCACAAACAGGTTTATAATATATCGAGGCTGGGGTTGTATCTCTCAATAAAGGCAGGAATTCGGGCTGTGTTGCATTTCTTAGCCTATAAAAAAATGCACCCGTGAGTTATTGCCTCTCACTCTATTAGTAAATTGCATGTTGATTACATCATCACTATCAGCATCTTAAATGATGCTTCACTTCTCAAACATTCATTGGCTGGTGAATTTCCACACATTATTGAAGGCTATATCACACCAATAAACTGTATGGACGAGCTGAATGCCCAAACTAATGGTTTGGCTAGGAGTAATTCCGCTTTGATACTGCATAAGAATACGCAGCAGTAATCTGGGAAGTGTCCTGCAGTGCTGTGCCTGGGTTCAGATGCTGTAGTGTTTCAGATTTATAACTTTCATTACTGATCATTAATGCATTATAGATTTTAAGAGCTATTTTGTAAGATTTACCTCAGTGTTATTACATGTAAAGGAATATCTGTCTCACAATAATGTCTGTCTGTAATGTCTGCCTGTCTTATTTTCTGTGTATCAGTTTTACTAATGTTATTTTGGTCTAGATAAGTGATATGATGGCAAGAGAGTGAAAGTAAGTCTAAGTTTAAAGTACGTTTTGAAAGCTTTGAAAAGTAAGATGGCTCAAAAAGGAAAAGCGATAGAGTAATTATTTGAGATTTCAGCCTAACTTAATCTCAAACATTCTAACTTAATCTCAAACATTTTTATTCACTCAGAAATTTTCTCATTGCGATCAAAGACGGAGGCATGTGAGGGCAGTGATGTTTATTAGTAGCAAATCCATATTCGTAGTCAAGAAGATCCAGGGTCAGTTTACCAATTCTTAGAGTACCAGACGCCATAGTAAACAAAAAGACTGTGGACAACAAACTGCAATAAACTATAGAAACAATGACCAGTGACAAGCACAAACACAGGGATTAGATCCATAAGCTAACAAGGACTATACGCAGGTGAAACTATACGCAGGTGAAACTATACGCAGGTGAAACTATGCGCAGGTGAAACTATACGCAGGTGAAAATAATAACGAAGGGTAGAGAACTAAACAAGACTGCGTGAAAATTAAAACCAAAACAAAGAAGCACATGGCAAACGAAAATGTGAAGATGTGATCTGACACTTATTTGTGTGCATTTGCATTGATACCACAATTCCATCAAGTCATTTAACAGCATAATATAGGTTATAAAATGTTAATAAAGCTGCCACATTATAATTTAATAGACATCCACTGCTAGTCTTTGATTCTTTTGTTGACCTTATAAAAAAAAACTCTCAGGCAGTAGAAATGATCAAACCGAACAATAATAAGGCTAATTCTGGATGACATTATAAGATTATGATTCACCGGTTTATGATCTCATCATAAGATGAACAGCAGGAGAGGATATGAACTATGGTTCTGTGGTTGGGATTAGAATAATGTGTAAATACGGTGCCTTAGTGTGAAGACACTATGAAAGAATAGCACACCTGGAAATGTACGCAACCTTTTACGGTCCAGGTACCTCCTCATGGGTCCAGACTGGCATTCCTCACTATCCTAACAACACACGTTTCATATTACTTTCAGTGTGGGTACTCAATTATAAACAGTAGTTGCTGAAGAGAATGCTGAAGGTAAGCTGAACAATCAGCCTGGAGAAGAAGAAGCTAACTGCACTTCTGGTACTCGGCTGTTTCTCCCCTGAGTATTCTAGTGCAAATGATGCAAAGAAAAGCCCCTTAATTATAGATACATTTACACTGACCTCAAACCACCAAGCAAGAACATGATTCATTTCTTAATCACCAAACCCATTTGGCTATCTCATTTCTGCTTACCTTGTGAGTGTGAGTGTGTGTGCGTGCGTGCGTGCATGCGTATGCGTGTGTGTGTGTCTGTCTGTTTACACATGTCTGGGTGTGTTGAGAGAATTAATATGAGTTTTCCTTGAAGGCGTCTGGGTGACAGGGAGAGATAACTAATTAGTAACAGAAGCCCAGACAGCATTTACCTGCTAAGACATGGAAGACGCATGGCAACGCCACCAGACTCAAACGGGGGCATATTATGGTCTGCAGAGAACAGTCAGACAGACCTTACACATGAAATAAGTCATATGACATATGCATCTCTTTACTTGTTTGGGAAATACATGCAGTTATAAGTGAGTTGAAAGCTTTCAAATGCGGATCTGTCAAGATACATGAGTAAAGCGGCATTAAACTGACATTTTTCTTTTTGTGTTTGGTTGGTGAGCTCTTACCCAACATTTCCACCACCTTTACATTTAGGGTTCATACTCTCTGTTTTAACAGCTACAGTTTAACAGAGAGGGATGGTTTTTGGACATACACTAACCGGCCTAACAATTTAAGTAGAAATATGCACTATGTACCTTATAAATATCGCATACATTTTTGTAATGAGAATTATTTCCACCAAAAACACTCAGATAGGAAACATGGGGCTCTGCAGAGACGTCTGTAAGCTTGCAAACAGACTTTATTCCACACTTTATTATTTCAGAAACTTAAATGATGCATTCAAAATGCAGAGAACCCTGTGTGCTGCTAATAAAGTGCTAATCATTGTTTATTTTTGGTCTTTCCATTTCATCTGATTTAGCCTTGCCACTATAGACTTGACAACTTTGCATAGAACTTGTGGTCTGCTTGGTTATTGCAGTTGCCTTGGTGTGAAATACAGTTTGCTAAAGTGATTTTAAAAGGCCTGTGATTATCACACCTGCTATAATTCACATCAGATCTGGTCCACATTAGGGAGCTTGGTAATAATTTACAAAGACCACACATAGACATAAAATACCTAATTTAGGGAATAAGAGTCATTGTTCATGCACCTCACACCTAGCTATGTCTTTAATCTCTGTCCCCGTTCAATAACAGCTGCATGTAAACCCAACAATCAGACTTATTGATTTCCTGGAAACACATTTGAATCACCAAATGGCAAAATGGTGGAGCACTGGTTTCATGATTCAGTAACTTAGCGACAGGCGCCCTAAGCCAGCAGTGTGCACTGCAGGATGCGCTGTATCTCGTCTCATTATTCTGTTTTCATTAGAGAGAAACAGTCGAGCAATCACATACAGCACTCCGGACGAAGGGATCAGCTACTGAAGCTGTTTGTTAATGATCATTGTGTCCCAATCCACTGTAGGCAGAACTCTTTCATTTGATTGTATGTTATTCAGAACTGGCACTCGGTGTTATGCGGTTACTGTGCTGAGGATAGGGTTATTGAAATGAGATGGTAATCAAATTTTGTATATTTTGTTTGAAACCTGTAGAGGAAGACTGGCTTTATCCTTACAGCCAATAATTGTGAACAAAAAGTAATGTGATTTAAAATGGTGAATTGTGAAGTGTGAATTTTGCCTTTTTTTTTCGCTAATCAATAATCGGTTAAAACCTGGAGAGTAACAGAAGTTTATTTCCCCACCCCAAAAGTTGCAGTGTTAAAAATGAGCAAATGTACGCAATGAAATATAAATGTGGCAGATCGTAGCAGGACCTCTCCTGTTTCTCACCGCGTGGTGGAGTAACGGATCCTCGATCCCGGTGCGGGCAGTGACCGATAGAGACCTCCTAACTTAATCAGGCTGCTAGAGCACGGAGGTGTCCTGTAAAACGGATCACCGCAGACGTCTGAGAGTGACGGGCCCGGGGTCATGGGGTCATGGGGGTGGGGGGAGATCGTGGCACTGGGCTGGAGGGTACTAACGAGAGCATCCACAGAGCTCTGAACCGCCAGGCTCCCGACCCGGCCGTCGGGGCAAATTGGCCCATGCTTTAGAGGATCCTTGTCAAAGGGCACTCTGGGTAAGGGCAAGGTCTCAGTTCAGAGTTCTTCATCTACTTCCTGTTAAATGAAGTCTTCTCTCTTCTACGGCTGGATTTCAATGGCAGATTTTAGCTAAAGAGTTTTGGTGAGGTGACTATCGTGCTGAAGATGAAACTGAGGATGGCAGTAAGTAAATAATTAAACAGCAATCACCAGCCGTGTTGCCTTAGCTGTCAAGGAAGAGTTCGAGAACAGAACAGTGATGGTCAACCACGCAGAGAATGCAGCGTGATCAATAGACGAGATCAAGAGGGCCCAGTCCTACCCCCTGCAAGGTTAATTTTGAAATGAACTCAGTTAAAGCAATTAAAGTAGAGAAGTCAAACATGGTTTGGCTGGAGCCCGAGAGATAGTCGCACACACTGCAACATACAGGTGCTCAGACACTATTGGATCACCTGGAGAGAGAGAGGAGCTAATTTACTAGAGCAGCTGGATCCATAGGTGTCCATTCTGGCTCGCCGACCCAAATGATTTGTGATCTCAAAACAGATGGAGCTAAGCAGACGACCTCTGTACACTCGTCAATGAATCCGTCATTCCCATTGATCGGCCGAGAGCATTTGTAATGGGCCGAACCAAAACCACCCCGATCTTAATACTAATTCCGGACTCTTCCTTCAAAGTGCGAGAAGAGAGAGAGAGGATGACCAAATCTCAGACTGTCCTTTGGGAATATCTCTGTAACCAAAGCGTCTTATAGTATCTGGGGGGTTTGTTTTTATTGTATAGTGTTAATAAAGATGAAATTAATTAAAATCCACACTACACATACTATATGTGTACCTATTTATAAAAACCTTCTAAAAATAAATCAGCCTTAACACAATCTACTCCTGCTGGGAATCGCGGAAGCACATTAGGAGACTCATTAGGCCATCACAGCTTGTAAGAATAACATCAGACGTGCTCCTACAAGCCCGCCGCATCTCCTGCCCATAAATAACGGGCCCGGTTAAGCGTTTAAAAGCCCGGCTACAAGCTCGGCCTTGTTTGGTAGTGCTACATCCGCTGGCTGTGCCAGAGGCTGGAGAATGATGATGTGTCTGCGAGTGAGGAGGAGGGAGAGCGCTGCGGGACCGGGACCGGGACCGGGTCCACGTCTCGTTCCTGGAGCGATCCGACTTACCCCAACAGTTCATCACTCCACCCACGTCATGCACGGAGCAGGTCGGGTGAGGGAAGACCTCTCGTAACGTTCACAGGCACCTGCGTGGAGGTGTTGGGGAAGGTGACCCACTTAGGGTGATGTAATCAGCCTTGGCTATTGGTGAAGCATTGTGTGTGGAGGTGGTGGTGGTGGAGGTGGTGATGGTTGGCAGATCTGGCATTGGCTGAGGGAGAGGGCAGCAGCTGGCTGTGGGTGGCAGCTGGCTGAGGTGGGCGGAGCCTGGTGGTGTTGGTGGGTGGGGGGGGGGGTTATCTTTCTTCTGCTGTTTCTGGCTAGTCCTGAACTCCCCACCCTCATCCAGTGAAGCTCTAATTGTTTTTTGTCTTGATCTTCTTCCTCTTCTGCTGTCACTGCCGCTATGATTGGCCTCTTCATTCTGTGGGGGGCGAAGACCGAAGATGGGTGGATAAGACGTGCTATTGTGCAGCTGCAAATCAACTTTTCCTGGACAAACCCCTCCACCCTCCACCCTCCACCCTCGGGAAGGGAGATAAAGTAATTCAGTTTTTCCGATACCCAATACGTCCCCGGGCTGGGGGAGGAGGTGGTCATGGGGGGGTGAGGCAGGCCGGAGAAAATAAAAACACATTGATCTATAGGGCTAATAGCACTGTTATCATTCGTGGCCTGAGTGGGAGGGGGATGAGAGGATTGGAGAAGTAATAAAAAAGTGAAACATTAACTCCTGATTGAAATGGATTGGGCCGGGTCCTGGTGTCTGCTCGCCGGGCCGGGTCACCTCTCCCCACCGGCCCGCTGTCCGCCAGGTGGCTGGTTACTGTGGCAACACTCTCAGGCGTGGGACTGTTGATGTCCGTTATAACCCTTCACACACATATATATATATATATATATACAGTGATGTCAGTAACGCGTTACTCTAATCTTACCACTTTTTTCGGTAACGAGTAATATAACGCGCTACTATTTCCAGTCCAGTAATCAGATTAAAGTTACTTATCCAAATAACTGTGCGTTACTATTTATATTTTCCCTAGTAAAATATATATTTTTGCTTTCTTCTTGGCTCAGTTCTACTTTTGCGTCTGACCGTAGCGCTACCGCACGCTGCGCGCGACCCTGTGAGAGCGCGAGCACGTTTTACAAGTCATTCTTTGCTGTGTCCTCCCGTAACGATATGTGGTAGTATAAAGAAACACCCCTCAAAAACAGGGGAAGGAACATTTACCTGATGAATTTTAATGTTGCTTTGTGTTCCACGTTTGAAAAGTGCTGGAATTTTGACTAACGTGCTTGAAATTGTAATGGTATTTCGTTTCACAAGCTGTCTGACTGAACTGGGGTGGGTTTCCCGAAACGTTCGTAGCTTCATACGAGGTTACGAAGTACTTGGCGCTACGAACGTTTCGGGAAACCCACCCCAGTTCGCTTGTATTACGTTTACAAATAAATTTACAAATAATACCGCGCAGCTACACAAACGTAATGTCAGGAGATACTGTAGCGACTCCTACTCCTCACGGCGAGTCTTGCCCTTTAAGTGACACTGGGGGGCGGAGCCTGCGCGCGCCAGGGTTGCGTTATCAATAAAGTTTCCCTCCTCGGGATTTTTGGATTAAGCAGTTTCTGCCTCGGTTACCGAACCTGCTTCAATACATTGTTACTGTTAAAAATGCACTTCCAATAAAGTGAGTATTGGAAAAATTTATTTTGCTGCTGAATGTAACTACTAAAGTAACTTGTAATCTAACGTAGTTACTTTTAAAATCAAGTAATATGTAATGTAACTAAGTTACTTTTAAAAGGAGTATTCAGTAATCAGTAATCGCATTACTTTCTCAAGGTAACTTAGCCATCACTGTATGTATATATATATATATATATATATATATATATATATATATATATATATATATATATATATATATATATATATATATATATTTTTTTTTTTCACCCCTGCTTTACGAAATTAGGGATCTCTCTTATTCCTCTCATATCCCAGCTGTGCTGCCCCCCCCCTGACACACACAGGTCAGGAGGTTAGAGTAGGCATGTCTTAATTGCTCCAGTGTGTGTCAGGCTGCATGATACAATTAACCCCTGACTGCCTGTCCACACTGTCTGGAGCATGCTAAGCAAAGAGGAGTGGCTCCAACTGGACTCGTCTGAGAACCAGTCGGGATTATCATTAATGGCTCATTCACACTCACAGGGCTTACACAGAGGCTGCAGTAATGACATTTTTGTTCTGTGTTTTGTTCTGAGAAAATCATGGAGACCACAGAAAACACAGGAGTCAAATCACAGGAGGAAGCAAAACTTTCTACCTAATTGCTTTCGGGCTTTCCGAAGCCTAACTGAGCCCTGTGTTGAAGTTCATGTCATCTGCTGTTTTCCTTTTTCTTCCTGTCTTCTCCCTCTGGATCATCCGTCTCTCAGTTTCTGCAGTTCTGACGTCCAAGGAAATTCTCCCTCGGCCGGTGTGTGTCACCCTGTGTGTGTGGGCTTCCTCTCTTCGCGGTGACTGACTGAAGTGGCCCTCACAAGACAGTCGTGTGAAGAGGTGCCAGCATCTGTCAGCCTCTCCCTCAGACTGGCAGGGCTCCCCACAAGCCAGAAAGGCCTATTTTTGTCATGTAGCATGGATGCTTCACGCTCCTGTTTTTCAATTCCCCTCCACAACACCACCCCCTCCACCCATCACCACCACCACCACCACCGTCCCCAGTGCCACCTGCCTCCAGCCATCAGCGCCCCCCGTCCTGTTTTTGCCACTCATTGGGCTTGATGGACGACTCCGCCCACACGTTCACGCAGGAGACGAGGCGCCACCGAGCCGTCGAGCCCATGGCCGTCAACACCGCACCGAACCTCGGATGTGTGTGTTCGCCGCTCCGGTGAACGTGTGTGTACCGCCTGCCCAAGTACGGCATGGCGCTCTCGTATATTGTTTACTCGTGTGTTGTGTTTACTGTTTGACGTAGCCGTGTACCAGAACGCTGAATCTCCACGCCGCATCTTGCGCTTCTCGGAGAACCTCGCCGGCAATCTGACATGACGAAGCCTAAAGCGGGTGTTTCAAACGCGGTGGCGTCTCCATGAAGGTTCCTCCGCTCGGCCACTCCTCAATCTCCATTAGCGTCACTGGCTGATATCACTGCAGCAGAGTTGATGCAGTAGCTAATTCACGTGGGATTTGAACGGGGGGTTTAAAGGTTTTTCTCTGTTGTTCATCTCATCAGTATTATCGCGACGCTCGGCACACAAAACCTTCATTTATGCAGCATTAGTGATATCTGCTGGGGGACTGCAGGAGTCATGCTCCGCTGATAAATATTGATACGGCTAATCTCTTTTCATTAGTGTAAAATGGTGATAGAGAGTGTAGACCAGATCCTTAGACGTCATTACTCCAAAGCTTGCTCCATCATGTCTAACGCACCACCGCCCTGCTCGCCACAGAGCCCGGCTCAAATAGTGCTCAGCCATTGAACGTCAATAAATAAATGACTCACAGCCACTGGGGATGTGTGTCCGGCCCTCCTTGAGTCCGGCTGTGACAAACTCACCCACATACACACAAAGAAAAACAGGCTTCTGCTTGCATGACACACCGGGGCTCCCTTGAGGTTTCTCGTATCAGCTAGCAGTGTGTCTGTGCGCTGGGGAGAAGGGTCTCGGTAGTAGCTGCCATCACATTAAACAGGGCCAGTGTGATTGCGATCATGCTTAGAGCGGAGTCTCATGCATTCTTCCTGCAGTCTGTCGGATGGGGGGGGCGCACACACACGCACACGTGCACACACACACACACACACACACACACACACACACACACACACATGCGTGCGCTCTGAAATGTTAATGATGAGAGCTGCTGAAAGCCTTAAATTAGGGTTGTACTCCTCAGAACCTGAGCCAATAGAGAGGCAGCGCTTCTGTTTGAACTGAGGAGGGGGGCTTTTGTGTGAGGCCCAGGGCCACAGATGTTCCCCCCTACCTCTATGTAGGACCCATTACTCTCCACCAACCATCTTATGTGTGTGTGTGCGTGTGTGTGTGTGCGCGCGCATTTTCCGCACCTGCTTATACCCCCCTCAGCTGAATTACAGCTCTTAGGGTTTACTGAAGATTTGTAGGCAATTCCAGCAGGGCTAACCAGGACTGACAGACTGACAAAAATTCTTATTTCGAGGAGAAGTCTTTGACATATGCTTTTGCTTTTGATTTTGACTTTTGCCTTTTTTTTTCTTGTAAGGGTGCTGAAAAAATTTCAGGTTGAACATTTGTGAAGCAGTTTGATGGAAGAATCTCTCCTCAAGTTGTTCATTCACTCAGTCTGCACCTGGCTTCATGTTCAGTCAGGAGATTGATTTATGGGAGTGAAGAATTGATGCTCGGGGATTTTCTGGTTTCAGCTATGCTTTACCTGATGGTGTACTTATGTTTGTGTACACGTTTACTTTGTATTTCTGTCAGTTTGTATTCTATATGTATGTGCGTATATATATATATATATATATATATATATATATATATATATATATATATATATATATATATATATATATATATGTATGTATGTATGTATGTATGTGTGTGTGTGTGTGTGTGTGCGTGCGTGCATGTTCGACATATGAAGCTCTCTCACTTTCTTTCCTTGTAGGCATGTGTGTGTGTGTGTGTGTGTGTGTGTGTGTGTGTGTGTGTGTGTGTGTGTGTGTGTGTGTGTGCATGTGTGTGTGTGTACGTGTGTGGGCTTTTGCCATGAATATACCTATAGTTGTGTCCCTGCTGTCAAACGCACACCCAAGCTTTGATGTATTGCAGTTTACAGCCAATAGGGGTCAGACTAACCAACATAATTGTTGCCAAAATGGAGAAAAGGTGAAAAGCAACTCTTTGAAATGCAGTGGTCTTTTAAGTGTGTGTGTAAATGTGTGTGTGTGTGTGTGTGTGTGTGTGTGTGTGTGTGTGTGTGTGTGTGTGTGTGTGTGTATGTGTGTGTGTGTGTGTGTGTGTGTGTGTGTGTGTGTGTGTGTGTGTGTGTGTGTGTGTGGTGCAAATGCGTGTGCGTGTCCCATAAGAAGGTGGTCTTTAGCCTGCTTTGTTGCACGGTGTTCACACCTGCGATTGTCTGTTTGTGGTTAATCAGTATTAAATAAAGAGAGCTTGTGCTCTGAGTCAGGCAGTGACAGCCGTTCTGAATGAGATGCTCTCGTCCTGCCTATCACACACGTCCACCACGCCAGCGCGGGGACCTCCGTGGTTCAGGTGCTCAGCACGTGGGTCATAGTAATGGACAATAACAATAACATAATCAAAACTAAAATTAAAGAAATAAATGACTGAAAAGAAATACTGAGAGAGAGAGAGAGAGAGATAGAGTGAGAGAGATAGAGTGAGAGAGAGACAGAGAGAGAGAGAGACAGAGAGAGTGAGATAGGGAGAGAGAGAGAGAGTGAGAGAGGGAGAGAGAGAGAGTGAGAGAGGGAGACAGAGAGAGAGAGAGAGTGAGAGAGAGACAGAGAGCGAGAGAGAGAGTGAGAGAGGGAGAGAGAGAGAGAGTGAGAGAGGGAGAGGTAGGTCCCTGGTGTCTGGGCAGGATGAGTGTGTGAGATAGTGTGAGATATTAAATTTACATGAGCTGTGGGTGAGGGGGGGGGGGGGGGACTGAGGGAGAGAGAGAGTGGGGGATTGCAGAGTTTAAACGGTTTCTTTGAAATATAAATTTAGTCTTTCACCTCTGGTCTCTGC
This sequence comes from Brachyhypopomus gauderio, assembly GCF_052324685.1. Lineage (NCBI taxonomy): Eukaryota > Metazoa > Chordata > Actinopteri > Gymnotiformes > Hypopomidae > Brachyhypopomus > Brachyhypopomus gauderio. The sequence goes on along the minus strand of NW_027506925.1, from coordinate 667,702 downwards.
AGACCTGGCCTTCTCATCCCGCCACAGACACGTGAACGGGGCAGAATTATTAATGAGCCACCTTGGTAACGGAGCGACCCCATCCGCCTCCGTCGCCGTGTCGGACTTACAGCACCGCCTGCTGCTCTGGGTCTCCTGGGTGGTCTCGGAGCGGCACTGCGGTGGAGAGAAGATGCGGCCGTCAGAACATGACGAGGACCTGCTGACCGCAGGCCTGGACAACGTACTGTGGGCTCTTTCTAGTCTACGAGCAGCAACGCTCAGTTCTCTCAAAACAGGACACAAGTAAGCCGACGATTAAATTTGTTCACAAAAACCTTAGATGCACTGTTTCTACCCCGCCTCCAAAACCTTAGATGCACTGTTTCTATCTGCCCCCCCCCCCCCCAAGCAAACCTTTCAGCCCTCTTCTCCTTCTTAATATTCCATCAACCTCACACTACAAGTCAATAGGCTAATATGAAACCACTCTGATCTTATATAATGCAGTGGCTGTAAAAATCCAGCGAGCACTCAAGTGTCCTCCGCGTGAAAGCCAAGTTGGGATGGTCACCTCTCTCTCTCTCTCTCTCTCTCTCTCTCTCTCTCCTTCCTCTCACTCCTCCTGTGCCTCCCTCACTCTCATGTGAAATAAAAGGTGACTGTCTTTCGAGGGCTGACAGCTGTCAGGGGCTTTATAGGCTGTGGCAGGTTAACCGCTCCTCATAAAGAGAGTGAAGTGTATGCTACCATTTGGGGGGGGGGGGGGGGGTGTTGAGGGTTGGGCAGGGGTGTGTGTGTGTGTGTGTGTGTGTGTGTGTGTGTGTGTGTGTGTGTGTGTGTGTGTGTGTGTGTGTGTGTCTGTGTCTGTGTGGTGGGTAGGTGTTGGGGCTGCTCTGGGATTCTGTAAGAAGAATAAAGCAGGTCTTACAGGAGTTCTGCTGGTGAGGACTACATACACCCTAACATCTGCAGTAATGGAAGCTGCTTCAAGTCTAAAAACGTGCCCAGTGAATAATAAGGCAATATGTTGAATTACTAATATTCCATAGATAGAGGAAATTCCACAGTCGAAATTTTTTTAGGTGATTAGGATGGTACATTCCATGTAATCTGTAATGCACAACTCACTAGAAAAATCTAGAGCAATGCTGAATTAATGTGTTTAAACTTTCAGTTAACCATTGATAAAATTACCTCCCAGTTATATCAGATCTCTGGGCTCCTGTCTAAAAGATTAAAAGTAGGTAATGTAACATTAATCACAGTGGTAAATGGCAAAGGGCAAAACCTCAACCCTCCCTCCCCACCATTTTGTTAAATGTTTGAAAGGCTTTTATAAGTCAGAGTGGCAGCCAGGAGCAGTGTTGCAGTATCGACATTCTGCATTTGGCTGAATGATTTAGAAAGGTAGATAGAGGTAATTTAATTTCAGCCTCTTCCTGCGCCTCACCTCAGCCCTGCTGAGGAGTAAGTGTCCTGATTTAATCTGTCCTCTTCTTCTACAGAACACGCCAGACCACACAACTGCACACCTCTAGCCTTAAGGTGCGTACGTGCGTGTGTGTGTGTGTGTGTGTGCGTCCGTGTGCTTGCGTGCGTGATCATGCATGTTGATGTAATTGTGTACATGTTATTGTGTGTATGTAATTGTGAGTGACTGTGTGTGTGTGTGTGTGTGGGCTTTCATTAATATGTGTATGGATGTGTGATATGTGGATATGTTTGCCTGTGTAGGATAACCTTTTCACATAGTGCATTGTGTTCATATCCTGTGTGCTTAAGGGTGGACGAGGGAGGAGATTCACACAGCCGTGTGTTGTGGATGTCTTCAGTAATATTAGACTGTACGATAACCAGTGCTTGCGTTATTGCAGTCAATAGAGGTAGAGGTCATGCCCAGTCACATCTGTGGCAGTGACTGACATGTGAATGGGTACAAATTTCCTGTGGTTGTGTCTGTGTATGGTGTCTGAGATTGTGTGTGTGTGTGTGTGTGTGTGTGTGTGTGTGTGTGTGTGTGTGGTGTGTGTGTGTGTGTGTCAGAAGACAGACCAATATCTGCCTCACCATCTCTTTTTCCCCAACGATCTGGGCCTTTGTGTAATTCTGAAGGCCTTACTGGACTCTACATTGGCCCCTGTTCTGACCACCTCTGACACGCCCACCCAGAGAATATGGAGAAGTGATTGGTCACAGTGAACAGATGCATTTACTGTATGCTGATCGCTGTTGCTGCTGCTCAAAATCAGTTCATAACCCAGTCCAAGTGTCCACTGGTGTGCACAGTTACACTATTACCCAAATAATCCATGTGTTTATCACTTACACAAGACTAACACAACTGCATGTGTGCAGGTGTGTAAGGACCATTCATTTATATTCTCCAATGGGCTAATGGTTAATCAACGTCTAATTCATTGCATAATTCTTCTTTGATCACACTGGAAAGGGTCCGGCCAAAGCTATAGATCCAGCAGAAGCGATTGACCGATGGAGAATATAACCAGTCTGTGAGCTCTGAATTGATACGCCACAGGGGGTGTGAGTGAAGACTGTCCAAGTCACTACGGAGACTGGGCAAGGTCTCTATGGAGACTGGGCATGGTCTCTATGGTGACCAGTTGAACATTAAGACACCTAGTTCCCCATCTTTGTCACTTCATTCAGATGCTTTCATGTGACTTGTGAACACGTGTGTATTCGTGTGTGCATGGTGGGGAGGTTTCTTCCTGATCCACGACAGCTGTGAGCATCGAAAAAAAACTGGGTGTTGTTCTGCACTCCGGCCAGCAGGTGCAGCGCAGTCTCGTAGCATGGCTCCCTTTACCCACGTCTCCTCAGGTGAACTAGACATTCAGGCGTGAACCCTCTCTCTCTCTCTCAGCCGGCGTGCTTTATGAAGTACTCTGGGGAGCAGGCACACTTGTGCGCACGTAGACACGCACATGGACACATGGACACACACACACACACACACACACACACACACACACACACACATACGCACACATGCACACATTCTGGGACGGTAATGTGTTTCTGCAGAGCATCTGTGCCCTGCTCGCCCCAGGCACTTCAATCCCAACCCAGTTCATCATGCCGGTTCTGGTCCACACTCAAGATAGATGCCTGGTGTGGGCTTTAAAATAGAATAATGTATGCATTATTCATGTGGTGCCAACCCCGGAGCTTCTCATTAAACTTTACATGGCAAATGGGAAAGACAGCCACATATTAAATGTGTCTCCCCATCACAGACGTCCCTGCCATCGCTGTATTTGAGACAATAAGAGAACATGAAGAGGAGACGCTTTGATTCTACGGGGGACCTAAGTTGCAGGGGCTCTGATGGGCTGCGTGTATGATGCAACACTGCTATGGAAACCTACTTTGTGGTCATTGAGCTTTTGGACATCTCGACCTGCGCTGAATCATTGTAATTTCACGTGTCATCTCGGCTTATGATGCCTGATTTACCTCGTTCAAGTTATTGGAGGTTATTCAACGGCATTGTAGCTGCATAGCCCACCTAAAATAGGTCAAGTGAGACCTTCCCTGTCCACACTGTTCCTTATGTACGTTTGTTTTATTGTGGAGAATAGAGAGACCAGTGTATAGGGCCACGAGGCATTGCAACTCTCAACTCAACTTCGCAGCAGGGACATGAAGCATCTTAAAACAGCAGGCACCTAATTATATAAACACACACTCGCACACACACACACACACACACACACACACACACACACACACACACACACACACACACACACACACACACACACACACAAAGATCAAATACAACACAAAAGAAGCCATTATACTGCACCTAGACAAATTTAAAAGCATATATTTCTGAATATAAGTTGTCGGATGTCTTAAGGGTCCTTGTAGCGCGAAGACCGTGAAACGAGAGTTGTGGACCGAACTCGTGTGAAACAGGACGGCCCAGCAGGGGTTCCGCTTCGGGCTAATTAAAAACGCATTGGCGTCGTGTCGGCACTACCGCAGCGTGCCCGGTGTCGTCCCGCGCCATGGGGGTAAAGCGTTGCTTTGCTGAAGGTCGTGCAGCTTCACGCCACACCACTATCATCGGGGTGCGGACCAAGTCTGGAGGGAGTCCCGGCAGAGGCCGTCGCCGTCTTAGACCTCTGGATTCATCTCATCAGCTAATCATCAAGTCCACCGAAAACTGATGTGTGTATGTGAGAGGTGAGAAAAAAACCCCTCCCGATCTGGAATTGGCGGTAGAAACAGGATCACCTGTCCTTGTTTGAGAATCAGATGCTCTCTCTCCCTCTCTCTTTCTTTTTCTCCCATCTCAACCCCCCCCCCCCCCCCCCCCCCCGCAGTGTAAATTTGACAGTCTACTACTCAACCTGAGATATTTTTCAGATTGCATTTTTCCAGTTCACAGTGTTTTTGTAGGTTTTCTGATTTCCAGATAGCTCTGAGATCAGCCTGCAGAGTGTAAGATCCTTGCTGACTCTGAGGCATGTGGGAAATGAAATCACCGAGACAGTCTGAGATGATGTATGTAACAGACACAGAATGAAAACCTGCTTAACTGAAGTATCTAGGCAACTATATTTAAAACAACAGTTACGGTGGAGTCTGTTGAGACCGTAGAACTTTGCAGATCTTACAAGGTCAGCTGTTTTGCAGGCTGGCTTTCCAGGGCGTTATATTAGTATGAATCTTCAAAGTGCAGGGGGCTTAAGCATATCAAATAACATATCTAACCAGATTTATTCTTCTATTAAAACGGCATAAAGTTAACATTTAAAATATCTGCCTGTATGTCTGAGAGTTGTTATAGGCAGGACCCAGGCAATGTAAATGTGAGACACTCTTGGATCTACAGTAGACAGGAGGACTTCCATTGGCTGGTGCTCCTGTCCTGTTTGATAGATCCTGCCCCCATTTTTCTCATGGTAGCGAAGCATCAAATCTTGTACTCTGTTGGGGTCCAAACCTGGTGGACCGGTGGGATCAAGACCTTTGACCTTTACAGTGGTGGTCTCTAAACCTTGGACATTAGAGTGGTCTGAACACCCAACACAAAGTTGAGGGTGGGGGTTGGGGTTTGGGGATGGGGTGGTGTTGGGGGTGTGGGTTGAGGGTGGGGTGGGGGTTTGGAGATGGGGATGGTGTTGTGAGTGGGAGTTCAGGGTGGGGGTTGAGGTTTGGGGATGGGGTGGTGTTGGGGGTGTGGGTTGAGGGTGGGGTGGGGGTTTGGAGATGGGGATGGTGTTGTGAGTGGGAGTTCAGGGTGGGGGTTGAGGTTTGGGGATGGGGTGGTGTTGGGGGTGTGGGTTGAGGGTGGGGTGGGGGTTTGGAGATGGGGATGGTGTTGTGAGTGGGAGTTCAGGGTGGGGGTTGAGGTATGATATACATCCAACAAAAACAGCAGTTGCACAATTTGTCTTGTTACACCTATTAGCCAAACATCCTACATCTGTTATTCAATTAAAATAACATTGTTTAAATAAAAAAAATCACTCTTTAAAAAACAGGTCCAACAGTATTTGTTGGTTGTCCTTGTGAGTCCTTGAGAGACCTTGTGATAAAATAACAGCAAAGACACAAACAGCATAAAAAACAGGATACATGTAAAACCAAACTATTAGTCAGACAGGTTTGAGGTTTGAGCTTTACTTTGTGCACTTAACAGTCCAGAATTATAAAGAGAATGGTTCAAAACATGAATGCATGTTTTGTGCGCGCGTGTGTTTGTGTGTGTGTGTGTGTGTGTTTTGCATGGATTCTCTAGCCAGTGCACCACTGGACCTGCAGGACCACATATACGTCATTGCTTAGATTAGCATAAGGTGGGATTTGACCCCTGACCCGACGGTGGACAAACCCTAGTTACACACATGGACTGTTTTACGAGTGATATGCAGTATGGAGTATTTCTGCTACACTCCAGGGTAGTCCTGCTCACTGTGACAGTGCGGACCATGGAGTAATGACTGCAAACAGAGGACTAAATGAACACTGTGTGCCACTGTGTTTCTGAAGGGCTCCCATAATGAATGGAGAGAAACCAGAGATAATCCCGTGCTGGTTGACTGTATTGATCTAAGGTCTGGCTTAATGTGAACCAATAGGCCACGCCCTAGCAGGGGGCGGGACATGCAGACATAGGAAAAATGGCTTTAACAACCGACTGCCCCGATTGAGCAAATCACATGACCAGTATTGTGTGTGTGTGTGCCCATACTTAATTTATCAACACACATAAAATTCTCAGATGAGAATCTAATACAGGTTCTTATGTACACTAATATTAATTTGCAGATGGGACCACATCAAGGAGAAACAGTTTGTTATTGTCCACCTAATCATTTATTAATGGATGCCATTAATAAATCTATTAACTCGATATTAAGTACCTGGTCCTAATTAGAGTTTACAGGACCCAGGACGTCAAGTGTCCTGCTTCACCCGTCTGGTCTCCTGACCTTCAGAACAATCGTGTTCATGCAGTTATTTTCTCCTTCCTAGGAAGAAGACCTTCCTAATTCAAAAAGCAAATGTGTTTGTGACTTTGGAACAGAGTTAATTAACCGAACAAACTTTAATGTTTCTCATGTTGACCAGGATGAAATTTTGAGAGACAGGTGATGAAAGTGTGCATTTGATCAAGGTTGGATTAGAGCTTGCTGAAAACACTTGGGCACGAGTAGAGAATAGCTAATGAAGATTTCCTGGAAACATTATTACTTATTCATTCATTACTTATGAAAGAGAAATGATTTGTCCACACATTAGCTCTGGTATTCTGCATAGTGACTTAGAAATGGACTGCTGTTTTTTGGAGCCTACTGTGAGCAATATGCTCTTAGTGTATATAGTCTTAGTGTATATGGTCTTAGTGCATGTAGTCTTAGTGCAAATGGTCTTAGTGCATCTAGTCTTAGTTTATATGGTCTTAGTGTATGTGGTCTTAGTGCATGTAGTCTTCTTGCATATATTTTAGTGTATATATATAGTCTTAGTGTATATGGTCTTAGTGCAAATGGTGTTAGTGCATATGGTCTTAGTGCATATAATCTTAGTGTATATGATCTTAATGCATATAGTGTTAGTGCATATAGTATAAGTGCATCTAGTCTTAGTGTATATTGTCTTAGTGCGTATAGTCTTAGTGCATGTAGTCTTATTTCTTATAATCTTAGTGTTTATAGTCTTAGTGTGTATGGTCTTAGTGCATATGGACTTAGTGCATATAGTATAAGTGCATCCAGTCTTAGTGTATATGATCTTAATGCATATAGTCTTAGTCCATATAGTATAAGTGCATCTAGTCTTAGTGTATATTGTCTTAGTGCGTATGGTCTTAGTGCATGTAGTCTTATTTCATATAATCTTAGTGTATATAGTCTTAGTGTGTATGGTCTTAGTGCATATGGTTTTAGTGCATGCAGTCTTAGTGTATATGGTCTTAGTGCATATGGTCTTAGTACATGTAGTCTTTGTGTATATGGTCTTAGTGCGTATGGTCTTAGTGCATGTAGTCTTAGTGCATGTAATCTCAGTGCATATAGTCTTAGTGCATATGGTCTTATTACAGGAAGACTCTCACAGCCTCCTTTGGTCTGCCCTGCTGTGAAGGACTCTGCAGTTTCAGTGTTGCCAAGCCACTGTGTTTTTGTACTGTTCAGGGATCAGTTTTGGATGGGCTCCTGCCCTTCTCTATGGTCTGAAAACTTACTTCAGTCGGTCTCTGGGCTCCAAATATTTCTAAAATGTCTTGTCCGTCACATCTGGCCGTGTAGGTGTGATGTGTTTGTGTGCTGAGTTTCCCCCTGATCTCACATTGTTCTTAAAGCTTCTTCACCAAAACCTCTTATTCACCTAAACATTTTTCAGCTAAGCGTAAAAAAAGAAAGCCATGTGCAATGAAGATATATCACTATAAATGTGTGACTATACAGTCTTTAGGCCACCAACACATTTGTTGTTAGCAATGGTTTAATGACCCTCTGGTACAATGGTATAATTAGTTTCTTTATTAACATACAGAAAATAAAAAGGAAAATAAACAAAACAGACAAACAAACAAACAAAAATGGTTTAGAACAAAATGGCTTCTACAAGCTAATGTGAGGATTTTCTGTGACCTCCCTTGGCACTACACACATCTCATTTCCTGCTGTAATCCTCTGGTACCGTTCCACTCAGGTTCTGTTCCTCTGAGGTTGAAGAGATCCAGGTCCAGCTGCTACCCACTGCTAAAACAACAATTAATGGAGGCCTAAGACGTTTGCACAGTACTGTAGATTCAAATACATACGTCAAGCATGCGATCTCCACAGAATACCGCATGCTAACAGCAGATGGAGCAGTGCGGAGAGCAGAGCCGCTAGCCCCACATTACAGCAGCGTGATTCTACACTACAGCACCCCCATTCACAACATGCCAGCGCATATGTTCGTGAAATCTTGTGTGGGTGGAAGCCCTACACTGGCTGCTTTTGGTACTTTGAGGACAGATAAACCAGTCCAGGTGGACATCCGTAATGGGTCTTAAATTAGCATCCTTGCATTTTACAGCCCACAGCATTTTTTTTTTCATCTATCACCAACAATGAACGGAACGGAATGGTGACATCACCGAGAATGGCCTGTGCTCACTGCGTTCTGCATCTCATTTGCACTACATGTGTGTAATGGTATAATTGAGAGTGCTTTGACAAGAGTACATCCTTAAGAATCAGTGGAGAAGTCTGAACGGACTCACAAACACAGAGCATCACATGGTAATATCAGCTTCCTTTGGCTTTAGAGAGGTAACTTTAACTGTATAATAAGTATAATTTTTAGAACTACATGACCACACAGGTCTTATCTGGTCTGATGTGATATGTGGTTGTTCAGAACAAAGCTTTTGATGGCTAGTAATGACAATATCACATTATTAGGTCAATCCTGTTAAAAACCAAAATTCTTCAAAACAATATAATAAAGTATATAATATCAGCATATAATGTACAAACATATACAAGGTATCACAATATTACAGACTACACTTCATAAGTAACAGTATTAGCTAGTAAACAGAGCGAACGCTGTTTTCCCATCACCAGGGTGCTGTTCGTGTGGAAGGCCCAGAGAAGCTGTAAGCCCCTCCCCCAGGGTCCGCCCTCACCCCTGCCTCTACACTTTGATGAACCACCCATTCCCTCAGCCATATGTGAAGCTGCTGCCATCAATCTAAACATGGTAGGTAGTTATTTTGGTCATAAAGCCCCAAATGCCACAATCTGTGAACTGTATCTCTCTCTCTCTCTCTCTCTCTCTCTCTCTCTCTCTCTCCTTCTCTCTCTGTCTTTAACTTCTCTCTCTCTTTCTCTCTCTCTCTGTCTTTATCTTCTCTCTCTCATCTCTCTCTCTGTCTCACTTTCTCTCTCTTTCTGTTGTTATCTTCTCTCTCTCTCTCTCTCTCTCTCTCTCTCTCTCTCTCTCTCTCTCTCTCTCTCACTCCTGGTTTGTCTGATAAGGTCCATATGACATCACCACATGCCACAACTATGATGACAAAGCACACTGGTTTCTACTGCAGCCTCGTTTAGTGTGTGTACGGTCCAGTATGCTGTCAGAGGTATTGCTATGGAACGATCTGGTTCAGCAGTGCTGATGCTGCTTCTCGGATCACTTTCAATATAGTGATGCTACATAGTGACATCATCTTCAATATAGTATAGTTTTCCAGGCTCTACATGGTGACATCATCTTCAACCTAATGTGGTTTTCCAGTCTCTACGTGGTGACATCACCTTCAATATAGTGTAGTTTTCTAGTCTCTATCTGTATCATGAAATAATCATCAATATAGTGTAGTTTTCTAGTATTTATCTATATCTTGACATCATCTTCAATATAGTGTGGTTACCCAGTCTACACAGGGTGATATTATCTCTAATATAGCATCGTTTTACCATCTCTGCAGTGACATCGTCAGTATAGTGTAGTTTTCCAGTATTAATATCATGACATCATCTTCAATATAACATTTTCCAGTCTCTACTTTGTGATTTAATCTTCCAACACGTCCAGTTCACAGAGTAAGCAGGGCAGCCTGGGACAGAAGCTCCCTCAGTAGAGAACACTTATCTCCCAGTGAACAACTGCAGTACGACATCTGTGTTTCACATCAGCACAAAAAGAGATTCATGACTGTTGTGCTTAGTCAGGGCATTTATAACTATGACAATGTCTCTATAAACAGAAGTCTACAGAATAAGAATGGATTACCAATACTGCACTCAGATTCTACAAAAGTCACACACTTCCATTACAATGGCACCAAAGGAAGGTCAGAGAAAGTTCAGTGCATTTTGAAACAAAACCATGACTTACAGTGTTCAGTCTTTTCTTCCTTCCTCCACACACCACCTCCACCATAACCACCATCACAACCACCACAATCACCACTATCACCACCACCATCACCATCACCATCACCATCACCACCACCACCACCACAATCACCATCACCATCACCACCACCACCACCATCACCACCACCATCACCATCACCACCATCACCACCACCACAATCACCACTATCACCACCACCATCACCATCACCACCACCATCACCATCACCACCATCACCACCACCACAATCACCACTATCACCACCATCACCACCTCCACCATCACCACCTCCACCATCACCACCACCACCATCACCACCACCACAATCACCACTATCACCACCATCACCACCTCCACCATCACCACCACCATCACCACCACCACCACCATCACCAGCACCAGCACCACCACCACCACCATCACCGCCACCATCACCACCACCACCACAATCACCACTATCACCACCACCACCACCACCATCACCAACACCACCACCACCACCACCACAATCACCATCACCATCACCACCACCACCACCATCACCACCATCACCACCACCATCACCATCACCACCACCACCACCACAATCACCATCACCATCACCATCACCACCACCACCACCACCATCACCATCACCACCACCACCACCATCACCACCATCACCATCACCATCACCACCATCACCACCACCACAATCACCACTATCACCACCATCACCATCACCATCACCACCTCCACCACCACCACCACCACCACAATCACCATCACCATCACCATCACCACCTCCACCATCACCACCACCACCATCACCATCACCACCATCACCACCACCACAATCACCACTATCACCACCATCACCATCACCATCACCACCTCCACCACCACCACCACCACCATCACCATCACCATCACCACCATCACCATCACCACCACCACCACCACCACCACCACCACCATTACCATTATCACCACCACCACCACCACCATCACCACCACCACCACCGGCTGTCCTGCCTTGGCCACTCAGTGCTATAATTCCTTAGGTTACTACTTCAGCACGCATCTCTGCTTTTGTCCCTGAGTGCCACTGAAGCGGCGGGGGCCCGCTTGCTTTTCAAGCGTGTCACAGATGTAGTTTCTCAGTCTGTGCATGGGCTGAGCTGAACCCGAGAGCTTGGGTGGGGGAGGGGTTGAGGGGGAGGGGTTAGAGGGGTTGGGGGGAGGGGTTAGAGCCTGCAGCAGACCAGCTGGCGACTGATCTGTATTCCCCTACTTGTCCTCATCACCCCTTCTTTTAGTGAGCTGGGACAGAACTCAGATGGACGAGACATTGTCTCTGAGTGGCTGGGAAGAGCACCGCCGTGTCAGGAGGACTGAATTTCACTCTCAAGTGTGGTTTCATATTTAGTGAGATACGGGACAGGTCGACTGACAGGATTGTAGTGTAAATTAGAGAGGAGGTTAAAGAAACCGATTTCAAAAAGATTTTCATATTATGCCAAAGACTTTAATCCTGATTTAACTCAGTCCATGACTACCGTGTGCAGTTTTGCCCTTTGCCACATAGATTGAAAGTTGTTGATAAAGAGTGAAATTGTTTTGCTCCTACTGTGGTCATCTCATAAACTAACCATTTTGTCATGAACCCGGTCTTTGTAATTATCCATTGCTATAGTAACATTATGTCTCTGTACCTAGATTAATTGGATTTAATAACTCAACTGCTCAGCTATAGATTGAAATCTAGCCAGTGGCTCTTACTGAGGCAATACATCAAACAGACAAGCTTACCACCGGCTACACTTGAGCACAGGGCACTGTGATTAATTGTAATTAATCGTTTTACTTGGTGAAGTGCTGTGTGCTCACTCATTTATCATACTTACATCATATCACATTGCTCACATTTGCAATGAAGGCAAATGCTGAATATCATTGGCTTATGGTGGCCTCACTGATTACATTCTAGCTAACCTCCCAAATCAGATGCTGCACAAAAACATTGTAGTGAAACATCAATTTTGTTTAAAGGTAGGCTGTCCTTTACTGCCACTCTACGTATGTGGAAATCCCAGGCAAAGAATTAATCAGTCGTCTGTTCATAATGGAACTAGGTTTGGTATAAATTATTCTAGACTGACAGTGCATGAGTTCTGCTGCTAATTCCTATAGAGCTCTATTATAGGTTATATACAGAGTGTTTGTCTACTAGGTGAACAAAACCTCCATGCAGGCTTAATCACAGGTGAGAAACGCGAGAAAATGTGAGAAATGTGAGAAACATTTTGTGGACAATGTGAATGGATGAACCCCACTTTGAGACTCTGGCTGATCTTTAAACACGAGCTCTCTAACACCGTGTTTTCATTTGTACAGCACCAAAGCTCCTGTGTGGAAACTGAAACCAAAGGCCTCATCCTAGGTGACGAGAACGAAAGGTTTTATTCATGTGTTTGTGTACAGGCTAGTCATCAGCATTCAGACCCACACATGACAAACAGCTGGTGCCTATAATATATATATTATCGCCTGTAATAAAACTTGAAAATGTCAGATGAAGTGGTATTTTATACAGCCTCATTAATTTAACAAAGGTCAATGATTTCTTTAAGAAATGTGAGAAGTGTATTGATGACAGAAGTGTCAAGAAGCAACATATAAGCTTCTTTTTTGTTTGACATGTAAAATATTGACATTGATAATATTGACATGGATAATATTACCATGGATAATCCTGCATATGCTTTGTGTACACACTCTACACTTCTTATCATCTCTCTAGAAAATTCTGTGTCTTGTTTGTTGCCTTGTTGTGTTGGTTGTTCAGTAAGAGGCTGATCCGTTTCTCTATGATAAACATTTTATGAGGTAACTTCACTGGCTTTTCAAATACGTAGCCTATAGAGTCTCTGCGTGGACTTACACTACTATTGTGAATCTCTTCTATACATTAGGACATAGATGTGTCCAAAAAGCTTCTGTTATTCATGTAGTGTAGTGTGTGTGTGTGTGTGTGTGTGTGTGTGTGTGTGTAGTGTGTAGTGTGTGTGCATAGTATTTTCTTGTGATTTTTTTTTCCAGCCTGGTGGGAAATAACAGCAAGGATAATTCTGTTTAGAACTGTTCGTTCATACTGAGAACCAAAGGGTGGAATGGTGTGTGTGTGTGTGTGTGTGTGTGTGTGTGTGTGTGTGTGTGTGTGCGCGCGCAGAACAGGTGCTCTTCCAGGAGACCCAGGAGTCAAGTGGTCCACAAGAGGGGAGCAGAGCAGCTGATGGGCCTGTGATCTGTTGCCAGTGGCAACGACACTGCGCCCCGCCCTGCTGGGCTTCATGACCTGTAGCTGATGTCACCCAGCAGACAGAAGTCTCTCCACCTGGCGAGTTCTGCTCCGCCCGGACTAATCGGCGTGAACCAAAGCATGGAGGGTGAAATTAAGAGTCCTGCAAAGTCACAACAACACAAATCAGCAGTCACAACTGCCTCTTAGACACACGGCCCCAACCCCGGCGTGCACTTCATCTAACTGGGTTGATATTCTCAATTACCTGCAGCTGAGAGGGTGGTGATTGACTGCAGTATTTTGTTTATTGCCAGGTTAATCATGGTTCTGGCCATAATTGGCTGACAAATTGAAAGCATGATGGAATATCACTGTGGCACGGCTTGCATGCATTGTCCTGTGCACAGGACGAAAAGAACCGTGTGAAGTTACTCGACGTGATGTTTGAGGTATTCCAATAACTAACGCTTTCTCTTTAAAACGAACAAAAACGAACTTCTAATCTATTACAGGAGTTCATTCACAAGGACCTCAAAGTTTTTGGAACTGAAACACTTGATTTTATAGGAATGTGCCCTGAAAACCAAAGATGATAGCCTGTAACCTTTTGGCCCAGGAAGTCACAACGAAGCCCTCACAACGAAGTAATCGATCTATGTGGAGAGCCCATTTCTGAGCTAAAGTGTGTTAGCATTTACTAAAATACATTGTATTTTGTACAAATACAATGTACAAAATACATTGTACCCCACCGCTCAACAACTTACGTTTACCCCCGCTGCCCCGCCCGGACCTCAGGTCACAGCTATCTGCCAAAATTGGACCATGGAAAAATATAGTTGAGTACCCCTGTCTTAGGTTAATGTTGATAATAAACCAGATCAGCATGTGTGTGAAGTCTTTCTACAAATACGTGAAACATAAAATTTGAAATAAAAGTGCTATGAAAGCACATTGTTTAGCCATGTGATGTTGTTCAGCTCATGAAAACTTTGATAATGAACTGTTATGATGGATCAGGGCATACAGGAATATTCGGTACAGTGGTACCTAAGTGCTGGGGAGAGAATCCCTGTTCTTGAGGTCTCAGGTGTCGTAGACCTGACCCTCGCTGATGGCTCAAAGCTTGTCGCGCCCTTCGTAGAGCAGCGCTAATTGGCGGACGCGTTCCCTCTCTCCTCAGCTGCCTGGCTGGCTTCCTGACACCTCTGCAGGGCCAGAGTCCTGGAAATAGGCCCACTGAATTACAGCTTTTTCACAGTCATCACTTTGGTTCCCTTCCCCGTGCCCCCGATCCATCAAACCCAGCCACCGCAACCATTCATCTCAGCACGCTGGGAAAAAAAGACATAAAAAAGCACAACGGGTTACCCTTCAGTGGTCAGTGGTGAGACGGCTGAGTGAGGGGCAGTGAGACAGCTGAGAGAGGAAGAGTTGTGAGACAGTTGAGTGAGAAACAGTGAGACAGCTGAGTGAGAAGAAGTAGTGAGACAGCTGAGTGAGGAGAAGCAGTGAGACAGCTGAGTGAGGAGCAGTGGTGAGACAGCTGAGTGAGAAGCAGTGAGACAGCTTAGTGAGGAGCAGTGGTGAGACCAGCCTCCTGCAGTGGAGATAGTTGGAGCTTCGTCTTGGTCATCACAGTGGTTTGTGCTCCACCCTCGTCCACTTGTGCTGCTTTAAGGAAACCAAACCCCAGGAGTGGACACCGGTGGACATTTTCCAATTCCTCTCAGCCGCTTGTGCTGTGTGTCTTTCGAGGTGTCCAGAAGCATTGACCAGGTCTTTGGCCTTTCGATAACGCCCCTCCCCCTCCTCGCTCCCCAACACCCCCCCCCCCCCCCCCCCCTCCAGTCAGCTTCGTTTATGTCCACTTGCGGCTCTGCAGCCAAATCGATGGCCATCGGGTCGGTCACGGCCATTTCCATCTCCTGGGGGTTCTGCAAGAAAAAAAGGGGGGGGGGGGGGGGGGGGGGGACCGGATTAGCATCAGATCCTGCCATGTGCTCTGCATGAGAGATATTGCACATGTCTACAAATAAGATTAAAAAGAATATTCAAAGTGCGTCTCAAAGGGCATTTCATGAATCGTGTCCTACCACCTACCTGTGGTCTCCGGGGGGGTGTGGGGGGGGGAGGCCCAGCAACCGCGGCTGAACGTTGTGCTGTGTCCATAAATCAATAAGTCTCCACCGCCAGGGGCAACATAAATAACCCGGAACAGTGCCTCTGCTTGTTAAGACAGGAATTGATGGTGACACTGGCAGATCGATGGCGTGGTGTAAAGTGCCAAAACATTCCTGGAGCCGCCATCTTCCACACGCTCCCCGGCGCTCCTCGTTCGCACGTACAGGGAAAGAATGGAATCGTTTCCACCATTGGAATACGCGGTGTCTGCTTGCAGCATCGCTGTGATTGTTTCATTGTGTTGAAAGGCGCATGATAGAAATACATGTATCGTGAAATGGCATGTTGTTGGGTTGATTGCTGTGGTACAGTAGTATATGATCGCTTCATGTGTGCGTGGGCATTCACGAGTAATTAACGAGCCATGTGTGACAAAGGTAACTACACCCATCAATGTACAATGGGTGATTATAGTTACAGAAATCATGACGTGGTGTAAGGCACGTGTCTATTCTTAGATATGTGTCGGTACATAATTAGCACATTTACTATAAATCATTCTCCTTTAGTGGTGTGAGTATGTGTAATGATTATGGAGAGGGTTCAGTAGATTACTGGTGCACACGAGGTCAGTGCAGGGGGCTGGATGTGTTGTTCAAGATTCAGCACCAGGAAAGAAGCCGTTTGGGTGCATGAACGACTCTCTGTCATTGGCTGTCGCTAAGCAGCTGAGCAGGTCATAGTCAGGCCCGTATTTGGGGTCGTCCCCTGGGGAGCGGCAGGGCCGTGCTGACACTGCTCCGTGCCTTTGAAGCGCGGTACTGACCCAGAGACTCGACATGCAGCTACGCGCTAGCAGGGATGGAGCGGACATGGCTATCTAAAACGCTCCCTGAGACAGGGGGACTCATATAGATGACCTCCATAGCCGAGCCACGATTCCATACCAAAAAATCACTTATGGGGCTCGACCCGGTCCGAGACAGCTGGTTCGCGAGCTGCGCTGCAGGAAACCGTCAAGGGCGTCGAAGACCTGGGGACCTTACTGCCGGTGACTCTGACAGAACCAATGTGCCCGACTTCGGCTCTCGTTTGCAGAGGCGCTGACCCAATACATGCCTGTCTGCTCGTCAGAATACGTCGCTCTCCCAAACAGAGCAACACAAACTCACACATCATCAGCTGAGTCGCTCACCCAGATCACGATCGGACTGCTTCTCACCTGCGCTCTCCACAACTGGGCCAGCGGGATTCGCCGGTCGTCGGCGCCAGTTAATAACAACATATCGGTCAGAACTCGTTGTCAGAACAGAACCAGTTTACTCTCAGTACATTAAAGGCAGTTAGAAAACACTCAATAGACACAGAACATGTGGATATGGGTCTTTAAAATAGCTGCCCATTTCCATTCTGATGAAGTCCAAAGCAAGGGACACCCACGGTACCTCACGGATGGCACCAGCACTTTGACGTATTGCCGTACACAGAAGCTTCATAAATGGAAAGATCACACCACCCCGCCTACATTTCCATCTTCATACAGAAGGAATTGTGCCATGCTCATAAATAACAATTATAACCATAATAAATCCAACATGTATTTTCTTGATTCCACTGTATCCAGGGGTGATTTATCATGGAGTAAAGGCCAATGTGTGGTGCGTGTTGCATGCTGATGGTCAGCGTGGAGGACAGAAGATGAAGGCTAAGGGAGATGATCCATGCTGGACATCTCCATCTCCAAGAAGATGAAGAAAGCAGCTCATTTTTAACAGGATGTCATGGGCTTGTTGTGCAGTTATTAATTCCAGCATCGTACAAACGCTCCTTCGTTATTTCATTATAAATTAAAGAGTCAAATAATTAAACCAAATGGGTTGATCTCGCATTGAGCTTCTTCTTGGAAGATGTGATTTTACACCCTTTGACAATTCGAGCTTTGCATGTAATAATATATGTGCTAAATGGTGCAGGCCTGTTTGTTTTAAGCTTTCACACAGAAGAGAGAAGAACAGGTAGATTCACCACGAACTGGAGTTCAGGTGATACCGCGGCATCTGTACCACCTCAAATCTCCTGAAGTCTGAGATTCACTGAGACCGTGGATCAAATAAATATGCTGATTGCAATCTCACATCATCATGCAATAGATCAACTCAAAGAAGTCGAGAGAAATGAGTTTCTGTGGGACCTTTCAGATCTTAAATCTCTCTTCACATGTGGGTTTTCAGCGATGCTTAAATCGTTGCTCAGCACAGACGGGCACTGGCAATGCACATTTTCACATTGGTGATACATATATTTATTTCCTCACCACTGTCTCTACAGACACATCCACTGAAGCATTCCCAGCAGACATGGAAATTACTCAGTCCAATCAAGAAGTACAGTAAGGAACTTGTTTATAGCCAGGAAATCAACAAACAACCCTCAACCCTGTAATCAAAGCTACAGGCCTACCAGAATTAAAAGAATATTGTAATTAGCAGCACAGAGTGTGTGGGAGTAGTCTTTTAGTACTTCCAGGCATGATTATAATTTTCAAAGGCAATAAAGTGAATGAGAGCTGAAAGCTATAGGCTACGATGAATATTCACACCCCCCACATTCATGCACACTTAACAAACTAAGAGCATTACGTGTAGATGAACGCTGGCTCCACATCCCAGATGACATCACCAGGGCCGGCCCTTCCCAGCCACAGCTCAGGCTGGACGAGCGTCTAACACGCTGGGGAGATTTATTTAGCCAAGCAGGAGGCCCTGATGGGATCGGAGGCCATAAACACACGGCTGGTGCCTGGTCCACTGATGACTCATTCCCCTATCATCTGTATGGATCATAATGCACGCTTACATCATTAGCCCTATTAGCCCTGCACATGGAGACAGACAGCCAAGCCACTGCCTTTGCTTACATCACCCTGTGGCCCGTCTCCGCGCTGACTGTGTTGAGAGTGAACACAGGAGAGCGTAGGATGATCCAGCAGGTTACATGAGAACCGCACCCCGCTGCACCCTTCCACACGCCTCCACCCCCTCCACACCCCTCCACACCCCTCCACATGCCCACACACCTCTCCACACGCCTCCACCCCTCCACACGCCTCCACCCCCTCCACACCCCTCCACACCCCTCCACATGCCCACACACCTCTCCACACGCCTCCACCCCTCCACACGCCTCCACCCCCTCCACACCCCTCCACACGCCTACACACCCCTCTACACCCCTCCACCCCCCTCCACACGCCCATACACCCCCCTCCACCCTCCACACACCTCCACCCCCTCCACACCCCTCCACACGCCCACACACCTCTCCACATGCCTCCACCCCCTCCACCCCCTCCACACCCCTCCACACGCCCACACACCTCTCCACACGCCTCCACCCCCTCCACACGCCCACACCCCTCCACACGCCCACACACCCCTCCACACCCTTCCACACACCTCCACCCCCCACACCCTCCAATCCCCTCCACCTCCTCCACCCTCCCTCCACACGCCCATACACCCCTCTCCTCCCCCCACTACACCTCTCCACTCCTCTCCACCCCACTACACCCCTCCATCCTCCTCCACTCATCTCCGCACCCCTCTGCCCCCTCCACCCCCCTCCACCCTCCCTCCACTCCCCTCTGTATCCTGCATGGATTTTATGGGTACGTCAATGTTCTACCAATTCATAGTCATTAACTGGATTACGCAACAGAAGGCTCCATGCAGGCCTGTCCAGCACATAAGCAGCTTACCATGCAGAAACTCTTCACTAGTTAATCCTCACCTACCCTTGACCCCAGACTGAGGTCCACTTCTCAGACAGCGTGCATGTCTCACACTCTGCGGTGGTCACAGGTTCGATCAAGATTACCTACCATCACACACACACACACACACACACACACACACACACACACACACACACACACACACACACACAAGAATATGGGCCACTGAAATTCTGAGCTGCAGTGCAGGTTGTGTGATGCTTCATTTGATCTCACATATTTTTTTCTATTTCCCAAACTGAACTAATTGTCTTTCATATAGTCCATGAGCAGAGAGCATAACAGTATCCTACTGTAAATCTCTGGCATTTACACTGCTTGCTATAATTTGTCTGCATATACAAAATGAATAATTTATGAAACGGTACTGAGCCTGAAAAACACACAACCCTGCTTATCAATTGTCTGCAGCTGTGACTGCCATTTTTATTTACACCAAACCTAAACTGTCTGCATGATGAATACAAAATAATAATACATTTCCTATTTTCTGTCTGCACTGTTGTGACTGTTGTGGCACGTTTTTGCTGAGCTGTTGTTCAGCAAAATATGTTGTGTGGAAATATGACCTAAGATGAATATAACCGAACATTACTCATCTGAACGAGAACCCCCCCATACACCGCCGAGACATATTCATATGCTGTGATTATCGTAATAAGCAGTGGTCGAACGCTTCGCCCGATTACATCTCCCTTCCTGAAAGACGACCACACGTGAAGCGCGGCTGCTCCGGGGGGGGCGGGGCCTGCTGCTGCATGCTAATGAGGGTGTGGGCTGGAGACAGGCGAGGGCGGGGCTTTGCAGAGCTGCCAGATTGAATGTATTCCCCAGGAAGCTGTGTGCTCATTATTTTAGTGCAGCTTCTGACTTCTGCAGTACTTGCACATGAATCTTGACTGATTAAAGATGGCACTAATATATGGCATTTTCTTCCCTTTGTGATGAAATACATGAATACCTAAAAAAAAAAAAAAAAAGATTGTCCCATTGCAATAATGTTAAAGGGTATTAAATGTATTATAGAAATATTTTTCACTTGAAATAAATGTGGTAGAACTGTGGTGAATGTGTGTGCCCCCCGTGTTACATTTAGAATAAGCACTCTTCTCCCTCATCACCTGAGCTGTTCAATACTGAAATCGTGATTAAATGTGCCGGACAATTATGTCACACTACTCTGAGCCAAAGGCAGCGGACTATCAATGTCACGGATGACTGAAGTTCTTCAGACCATTCTGCTCTATAAGCGGCACACACACACACACACACACACACACACACACACACACACACACACACACACACACACACACACACACACACATTCTCTTTTTCATAATTTTGCACACTCTGGGCTGTAATTGCAGGCTCTTGTGACACTAGGCCTCAGCTGTGTACACACCACTGTTAAGGAACCGGTGTATCGAATCCCCTCCAGTTCACACAGAGCCAGTATCACTTTGTTTTGCCAAAGGTGAGTGACCTATACGCTTGTACCCAGAACGGTAAGGACACGAGTGTGGACCGGTGTGTTGCGTTATTTGGACCTGTGCTGCCGTTAACCACCACGCCCCCCCCCCCCCATCTCCATCCCAAACTTCTGCTGCTTGCTTCACACCCTCCAGCTTGAGGGTCATGGGACTGATGAGGCAACACGGGAGGCACCAGTGTGCCCACTCTCCCCAATGTGCTAATGAGCCCCCCCTCCATTCCCAATACAAGTCCGCCCACCCCGTTCCTCCTCAGAGACGCAGGCATCAGAGAGATCGTACCAATCAAAAAGGGGTAGGGGGTGTTTGCAGTAGGCCGGGGAGTCTCCTGTCAGCTCAGGTTTCAGCACAGCACCTCACTTTACTCCCTCCCCCAACAAATGTGTGGGTGGGAAAATGTGGTTCAGGTGCTGCTAATTAGTCCTGCCATTTCCGAGGCTTATCTTGAAGAAGGAAAAAATATCCACCCCCAAAGTGTGATCCCCACTTTCTGAGACATGTAAATTATTCATTCACTGGGGTTAATAAAAATATGCTAATGAGGGAATCTACAGTCAAAGAAATGCTAATAATGCAAAGCAGTTATTAGCCTGAATAATTACAATGAGTGCTAGATTTAATTACATTTCAGAACGCTGCACACATAGATAAAATAAACCAGGAACCATTTGTTTTAATATGGGCATTATAAACATAAAACTGCCATATATCAGCATGAGAAAAATATTACTTACAAGGTTCATAAATTTGCTTTAGAACAGTAGTCAGGGAGTTTATATAGCTAAATTATGTATGCTGTATGTAAATAAAGCGATGTCAACCTCATCTATACACTTTACTCATGGCCCTGTCTTGTTCTGACATTCCTAAACTATGTTCTAAATTAAATCAAATGAACTTGTCTACAATCTCTATAAGACGTTGTGCTGACATTAGATTGTAACTCAGAAACTGTTGCAGATGTAGACGCAGTGAATAAAATCAAAAGCAACTCCTGGGTAAATAATGCCCACTCGGACATCTGTTTGGAAAATAAACAAACCAGACACTTCTGTCAGAACATTATTAGCTTTCTATGAGCAATCCAGCACACAGAAAACACACCTAAAACAAGCCACCACACCCCCCCCCCCCCCCCAGCCCAGACTGGCTGAGGTGTTAAAGACTCACAACGTCTGCTGTGATAACAGTTTAGACTCTTATTTTAAATTAAACTGCTTAATCGTTCCTCTTCAGATTAAAGCCCTCAAACTATAGCTTTCCCAATAAATCCCACGAGCATTTTATTCACCGTAGCAAATTATCCATGAAGATCAGAGCTGGACCAAAGAGTTAGCCAGCTAGTGCCAATGGGCTGGAAGGAAGCAGTGCACCATGGGAAATAACAGACACAGTTGGCACAAACTTCTTTCCTCGGGGATTGTATTTCTAGAGAAGTTGGAAGACGTCTGTTCCATAGCTGCACAACTTATCCAACAGGTTCTGCTGTGATAATAATCGGCTCTTGTCCCTAATGAAATCTCACTACTGTGTTATACATGGAAAGAAATCAAACTGTAAAATGTAATATGATTTCATAAGGTTTATAAAGTTTACTCACATTTTAATGAAACTGTGAAGGTTTATCTGTGTGAAAGAAATTTATAAATTTTTTTTAGGATATTAGTTTACTTTGAACTACATTAATACATTAATGTTACTACATGTAACAAGGAAAGCGAGAAAGTGGAAGAAATCTAATGATTCAGGATAATTAGTTTTCTTCAAGAAAATGTATCGCATTTTACAGTGCTTGGTTGACAGTGAATTATATGAGGAGAACCTTTTAGCATTTAATGAAACAGGGAAACAATTGTCCTACAATGTTTATGCGGCCTGCTTCTCTCAGCTGTAATTGTGCATGTGTCCTGATAATGAATGAGGACATAAAACAGACACTGAGAGGTGGATTACTTAAGATGGCCCTTCAAGTGTATATAAACTGCACTCCCATAAATTTTGTATATATACAAAATTGTGTGTGTGTGTGTGTGTGTGTGTGTGTGTGTGTGTGTGTGTGTGTGTGTGTGTGTGTGTGTGTGTGTGTGTGGATGTTAATGTGAAACATAGCCTGTGTAGTCAGCATTTGTTCAAAAATGGATTTGACAAAACACATATTACTTGGACATAAAGCTTTTAATTGCTTTAAAAAACATATTTTGAGACTGGATGGTATTTGAACCTAATGTATTAGCAAATAAAACTGCCCTCTAACAATGTGTTCAGAGGATGAGTGATCTTTTTGCTTTTATTTCAGTGTAACCATATATCTCATGTTTTGTAATGCTTGGATTACATTGATAGAGAGAGAGAGAGAGAGAGAGAGAGAGAGAGAGAGAGAGAGAGAGAGAGAACATCCTTGGTTTCTATGGTTTCTAAATGAGTGACAGCTCCCGGGAGCTTGTGTCCTGACCCCCTGAGTGTCCTGAATGGGACTGACTGTATGTTTACACGGTGGCCAATGCGCTGGGCCATTAAGCCACACCCACAGTGAGGATGCAATAAGCGGCGAAGCAGGGGCCATCCATCACGTCGGCTGGGCAGGGTCCCGCACTGCGGTCCCGCACTGGCCCTTGCTCCCAGCACCCGTCCCCTTTCTCATCCATCCAGCACGTCCTTTTCCTTTCTTCATTTCCCACCTTTCCCTCCTCGTGTCCGTCACTCCTGCCCTGCCGTCGTCCTGAATCAATCTCCCCTGTGTCTCTCTTTCTCCCCCACGTCGTGCAGTGGGGAGCCATAAATGGGCCACTCTGGAAGCTGACGTAGGGGACACGTCCCGTCGGGGGTCCCGTCGGGGGTCCCGTCAGCACCAACGTCTCCTACTGACTCTGTGAATAGAATGGAGATCATGATCTGGCTGTAATTCTCTATGGATCCAAACCTGTAACTTCACCTAGCTGGAAGATCTTTGGGAATCTGCAGCTCGAGACCAAATTATAAATCACACAACAAACAGTCACACAAATGCAATATTGAACAGCCCATGCGTCCCAGCTGTAATCACGTAACACTGGCTGGTATCATTTGTACAATCTCAACTGGACACTAGGTAAAACTAGAGGCATTGCACGGACAGGCAGTGCTTTTGCTAACATTGTCTTCATAATATCCATTTTTTAACATTCCTTCTGGATATCTAGCTAGGTAGCTAATGTTACAAGTTACTTTCCATAAAAAAATCACAGCTGGGCAATATGTCCATGTGTTAAAAGTGCATTGTTATGTTATGTCATTTATTTGGCTGTCCATAAATTATCTGACATTCTAACAGCTGTGAAAAACTCAGAAGCACCAATTGAAATGTCTAGAAATTAACTAGCTGTAACAGATGCTATGTTAATATCAGTATGATATATTGCTTGAACTGTAAGTTAGATTAGAGCACCTGTTACCCAATAATATTTAAAGCTATATGCAAACAGTTCGACTCAAACAAAGTATTTTCTTGGTTCATGAGCCATATAATGTAAACATATTTCAAAAGGCTTGATATATTTTCCTTTTAAATTTTGAAAATGTAAGATAGTCAGAATTACCTCTAGTTTCTACACACGTCAGATAATAACACATTCGCCGGTCAGATTAAGGAGTTTTACAAACAGCCCCGGACATTTCAGCTAAATGTTGTAATGATGTTATGTAAAGAAACAGCTTTCCTGGTGACACACCCCAATGACCCCCTCCTGACCTCTCTAACTTCCTGCTGTCTGTTTCTAGCTGCAGAACCCACGCTGCTCCTATTGACCCGCTGTAATTACTCTTGTGGCTGGCATACGTCCAGGGGAATTCACTGTATGCTTAGATACTACAATTCTGGTCTAAAGTGCACCAGTCTGAACATATATCCACCAATGGGGGTGAAGAAACATTGAAGTCACATGAAAGGCTAATTGTTTTAATAACATTAATTAACTTAACATGTTTGGGTATTGGTGTAAGTGACAGACTATTTGAAATCATTTTGAGTGTGTTTCACAAAGAGAGGATTTTCCCACTATGTCTGCAGTGACACTGGTTTGAATCGAGCCGAATTTACTGCCGCCACTTGCTTTTTGATATCATCTTAAAACGTAGGCGCACAAAGCATCTCCATAATCATGGGGGATAATTGGATTCATAATTGTTGGATCCTCTGTAGCTCTCCGTATCATCTGTGGAGCTGAAAGCATGTTTTGCAGATCGATTAGATAAGGTCCGTCGTTTAGCCTGCCAGTCAGTGATATGACCACGTGAAAGACCATGTGAAAGGCACGGGAGCTGTGAGAAGACACCAGAAGAGCAGAAAAGGGTCTGGTGTCATGGATTCTTCCAGAAACTCCAACCAGCGTGAAATGTCAAGAGCCCCTCGCTTCTGGTGGACATAATTGATGTTTTATGACATTTACAGATGCGGTGGACAGGAAAGAGGCACGTCGCTGTGCTTCAAATGAATGTGGCGTGGCGGATTAAACGTGCGCCCAAACTCACAGGAGCCGCACTGACCTGTGATCAGTGGAAACGCAACAACCTCCATCAAATGCCTACCTGCCACTGGAAGCTTTACTTACACTCACATACTCCTATTGTTGCTAAGATTGAATGAATATGCTCAAATTATTAGAACAATAACAAAATGAACTTGATTGAGGAACCTTGG
The DNA here is from genome assembly GCF_052324685.1 of Brachyhypopomus gauderio. NCBI lineage: Eukaryota > Metazoa > Chordata > Actinopteri > Gymnotiformes > Hypopomidae > Brachyhypopomus > Brachyhypopomus gauderio. The sequence continues at coordinate 641,963 of NW_027506925.1, read as the reverse complement.
ACTGACTTCTCTGTTGGGAAAAGGCTTAGTAATCGGAAAATGGGATGTGTCAAATAATATAGATATTATATTATAGATACAATATATATATATAGAGTTTTGCTCTAAACGTGCATCAGCGGATATTTAGTGTATTTATGTGAAAGGTCTTTTAAATAGAAGGTAGTTTAATGTAAAAGGACCAGCTGTGTATTTAGTTTTGTTACTATAAAGTAAAACCATTGATTCATCTAGAGACTCGTACAAAAAAAAGTGCAAATCAGCTTCAGAAAAACTGACACCATGTGGAAAGAGAAACAGTTTAAGCACATTCATTCCCTGTGATTGAAGCTGATAAGATGATCACGGTGTTAGTGGCAGGGTTTATCCTCCTCACCCGAGCCCAAATTCATCTTCGGAGCCTGGACCCGTTCTGGGGTCACCGTAGGATTGATCATTTACAGAGAATAAAGGACTGGCCAACGCTGTCTTTAATGCAGCTTCGCACACAGAAAGCCCCGCCAGCCCCCGAGCCGGCGGGTGAACGGCATTCTGGGGCGCTAAGGCCGAGAGGCAGACTGCTGTTCCATTCACATGCTAATGTCTGCATTTCACGCACGTCGCAGCGGAGCAGACTCCACACTGCAGCTGCCCCTGCTTTATCTGCTCACTCAGTGGCTCCCTAATGAATATTTCTGTGTGTGTGTGTGTGTGTGTGTGTGTGTGTGTGTGTATGGGCCCGATAATCAGGTTTAAGGAGGCTCGGGACTTAGGCCCCTAAAGCTGCGTCATTAGCAAAGCGTGACCCAGTCTACGCCTGCAGTCTGCTGCTTGGGCCCGAACAGAACGATCCAACGGGCTAGAGGAAGACAGACGGAACCGCCCCCCGACGTCCCACAAGCCTCGGCGTCTTCGCAGGGCTTACGGCTGCCACACTGGAGGGCGGTGTTTACTAGAGGCAATCCCTATATGTGCACAACTAGAAAATATACCACAGAGATATCACAGTATAGCGTAGTGCTTCAAAAACAAATCTATGTTGCATTTAATTGTGTGTTTGTAGTAATATTCAATAATAAAAAATAAATAAAGGGCAACAGAGTTACGTGCTGACTACGTCTCAGCTAGCCTATCAACATTGCTTTGGAAAATCACGTTTTTTAGTATTTTTCTATGTGTTTTTTCTTCTTATCATATCAGCAGTAGATGAAGTCTGGGTAATTCTTACTGGGCGCAGGAGGGGACACGTCCCCAACACGAGATAATGAGCATCATGGCCCGGGTGAATGGCTCTTAATTAAGTCACTCTAAATCATTATCACATTTGCACAGGAGCTCAAATGTGCATATTGGAGATAAAGGAGACAATAATAGCATAGTAATTGCATTAGAAAATGTTTTAAGGGCTTTTATAAAGAGGTTATAAATGTAGGACACGTGAGGTCTGATGATATGTCGGGTTTCACATATTAGACAGAGAACTGACCACCCTGAGTCTTTCTAAATAGACAAATAACACAATTAGATGATATGCCTGTAATGTTTTGCCTGCGCATGACAAAGTGACCTCATCAAAACCGAACTGGTCTATTTACTAGAGACGAGCAATCCAGATGAAGTGTTCCTAGGTCTTGGTCTTAAGTGCTCACTGAAAGTATCTTCCAAAATAGGCCAGTCCATAAGCAAGGCCCAGCGAGCTGAACCCAAGCTGTCTGGAAGAGCATGGAGAGCTTTTTTCTCTTCTCTGTGGATCGATATGTCCTCAGCGACTCGCTGTCTGCGTGCCAAAGCAATTATATCCTGCAGAAACAGAAATACAGGTCTATCTGCCTGTACGCTGCATGTCATACCAGGAGGCAGATATGCTGCAAGACAGTGAGAGAGAGAGAGAGAGAGAGAGAGAGAGAGAGAGAGAGAGAGAGATGGAGAGTGTGTGAGAGAGAGGGTGTGTGTGTGTGTGTGAGAGAGAGAGAGAGAGAGAGAGAGAGAGAGAGAGGGACAGAGATGGAGAGAGTGACCGAAAGATGAGGAGAGAGAGAATGAGAGAGAGGGAGAGTAAGAGAGAGAGAGAGAGAGTAAGAGGAACCTACAGAGGGCTGAACTAGCGGTGCTTATACCCTACTGCAACCAGCAAGTTTATTTTTTTACCATATTCAGGATATATTTCTGTGTAATATTGACTATGTCCGCAGATCTTTGTCAGATTGACACCACCACTGTGTGCGAGATGCTCAGAATATTCCCATTAACAAGCTAGGTGTGTCTAGACAAACTGTCTGGAGTGACACGCTAGCAAACAGGAGGTTTTACGTCATCAACAGCCAGTGCTTTTTTATCTGTCTAATGAAGTCCTCGTGAATCTAATTAGTGCCGCGATGCTAAATGCGAACACAGGCTTTACAGGTGTGTTCCGACTCTTCCCCGGTGCTGTTTTACACATGCCGCACACATAACAAGGCTGACATAGCAGCACGAGCTGAGGCTGCAATAGGATTGGTCGGAATTTCGGTAGCTGCTGTATTAGGTGTGCATGCAGGCGCGGGCTTATCCAGTGACACACTCTGATACACTGAAACACATACAAGGACTTTCAGTATGAGTTGGTTTGATTGACACCTGCGCTTCCGCCACATCCTTTCTCCAAGCTGTTTCCATCAATTCACTTTTTGCCATCACTCAATTCAATACTCAATCTCAATTTTAGCAGTAGAATGCCAACATTGTGCACACATGTAGGTGTGTGTTTGTGTGTGTGTGTGTGTGTATTCTGTGTGAATTGCTCTCTGCAGTATCTATTGCATCACCATAGGTGTGTCACTTTATACCATATGTTTCTGTTTTGCCTCTCACTCAGGGAGAAGCCCCGTTAAAGAAATGTAGCATTGGTAATTCAGACAGATAGCACAGATGGGATGTTTGCTCCTAATAAATGATTTCTAACAGTTAAACCAAACATCAAACAAACCACTCATACCTATAACGATTACAAAAATATGGACACATTCCAGTAAAAGAAAATAAGTTGAAATTACTTTAATGCTCAATTACTTTAATGTTATTAACAACCACCTATGCATATGAGTTTAGCCAATCCCAAGATGCCTTATTCACAAGAGAACCTAATTCATTCATTTTGTTTAGTTAGAAAATCTGGAAACCTAATATACTGACCCAAATATAATCACAATCAGAGTTAAATATAATCAGATGTTTACAGTTACCATTTAACATAACACTAAATTAACCTCACTGCAGATTGCTTGGGCTTGTGTTGCAAGGTAAGCATCTCTGACTGACTTGCAGCAAGTGCAATTTGTTGAGAAGTTTAAGGTTGGTTTGTAGCAAAAAGAGTACCGCACTGGTGGCCTGATCCGGGCTGCTCTGGGCTGTTCTGGGCTGTTCAGCTCTGCTCTTCATAGGGATAAGCTCTTCCTGCCATGCTTGTCTGCGGTGCTAATGGCCATTGTTTGTGGCGTGACCTGGGAGGCTCTCGTGAGCAGATGGAGGGTCTGACCTCCACCCACCTCCACCCAGCCTCAGTCCTGCTCCATCGCCCACTCCCCTCCGCGCCCCCTCTCATTCTCCTCTATCAGCTGCCCGTCTCCCAAAGAACAGCATGACAAAGCACTAAAGGGGAGGGGCTGTGTGTGTGTGTGTGTGTGTGTGTGTGTGTGTGTGTGTGTGTGTGTGTGCCGAGGGCATTGGCACAATGCAAGCATCACTGTGGAAACGTGCATGTGGGAAGGAGGGGTATGAGTGTGTGTGTGTGTGTGTGTGTGTGTGTGTGTGTGTGTGTGTGTGTGTGTGTGTGTGTGTGTGTGAGTGTGTGTGTGTGTGAGTGCGCTTGTGCGCGTGTGTGCGTCAGAAGCCACAGCAGGACACACTCCCACGTGCAGACAGGGGGCAAGAGAGCTCACAAAGCAGGCATCATGTCAGCTGACTTGTAGATTATACATACAAAGGCTCCCTGCACAAATGCAGAGTTTCACACAGAAACGTGCTGCAGAGCACTTTACCAGCCTGAAATACAAATATACACAATATGTCACACACACACACACACACACACACACACACACACACACACACACACACACACATTATCAAGCTTTTTGTCAGCAACAATTACAGCAAATAGTCTTTTTGTCTAATTTTCACTCATCTACACTATTACACACAGACTCACACAGACGCACAGATACAGACACACACACACACACACACACACACACACACACACACACACACACACACACACACACTCACATATATATATATAGCTGAGGGACGCCTCTGAGCAGCAGGGTGTCTGTTCTTCCAGCTGCTGCTCCAGAGCAGATAACTCACCCCTTACACCCCTCTGCCCCTCCCAGCACACCCCCTACCCCCCTCTCACCCTCCCAGCACACCCCCTACCCCCCTCTCACCCTCCCAGCACACCCCCACCCCCTACACCCCTCTCACCCTCCAGCACACCCCCTACCCCCCTCTCACCCTCCCAGCACACCCCCTACCCCTACACCCCTCTCACCCTCCCAGCACACCCCCACCCCCTACACCCCTCTCACCCTCCAGCACACCCCCACCCCCTACACCCCTCTCACCCTCCAGCACACCCCCTACCCCCCTCTCACCCTCCCAGCACACCCCTACACCCCCTCACCCTCCAGCCCACCCCCACCCCCTACCCCCCTCTCACCCTCCCAGCCCACCCCCACCCCCTACCCCCCTCTCACCCTCCCAGCACACCCCCACCCCCTACCCCCCTCTCACCCTCCAGCCCACCCCCACCCCCTACCCCCCTCTCACCCTCCCAGCACACCCCCACCCCCTACCCCCCTCTCACCCTCCCAGCACACCCCCACCCCCTACCCCCCTCTCACCCTCCAGCCCACCCCCACCCCCTACCCCCCTCTCACCCTCCCAGCACACCCCCACCCCCTACCCCCCTCTCACCCTCCCAGCCCACCCCCACCCCCTACCCCCCTCTCACCCTCCCAGCCCACCCCCACCCCCTACCCCCCTCTCACCCTCCCAGCACACCCCCACCCCCTACACCCCTCTCACCCTCCAGCACACCCCCTACCCCCCTCTCACCCTCCCAGCACACCCCCTACCCCTACACCCCTCTCACCCTCCCAGCACACCCCCTACCCCTACACCCCTCTCACCCTCCCAGCACACCCCTACACCCCTCTCACCCTCCCAGCACACCCCCACCCCCTACACCCCTCTCACCCTCCAGCACACCCCCACCCCCTACACCCCTCTCACCCTCCAGCACACCCCCTACCCCTCTCTCACCCTCCCAGCACACCCCTACACCCCCTCACCCTCCAGCCCACCCCCACCCCCTACCCCCCTCTCACCCTCCCAGCCCACCCCCACCCCCTACCCCCCTCTCACCCTCCCAGCCCACCCCCACCCCCTACCCCCCTCTCACCCTCCCAGCACACCCCCTACCCCCCTCTCACCCTCCCAGCACACCCCCACCCGCTACCCCCCTCTCACCCTCTTACACACCCCTCACACCCCTGACCCGAGCCCACCTCAGCAGGACACAGCACAGAAGTGTGGATTCACAACACCCCTGTAGACAACTCCTGCACGGTGCCTGTGGAGTCCAGGCGCACTGTCCCCGAGCACGACCCCACAGCCGCGTTTGAATTACAGCTGAGCAATTCAGACTTTACAAAAGGCAAATTATGGCTGCAACACGAAGAATAACACCACCCAGCACAAAGTGAGGATTTATTTCTGTGCTTCATTGCGTACAGTAAGCTTCTGCATAAACCATATCACTGAACAGATCTGTGCCAGGAAAGTAATTATGGCGATAGTAATAATCTACAGTAACCTACCGTAGATCATTTCCAAATTAATGGCATCTTTCAGATAATCTTCCTATCAAGCATTGCCATTGGTGTCTTATATGTAAGGTAATATACATCATACTGATGGGTTTGTGTTTTGTCGTTAGCAATCTAGCCAAGCACCATTTATATGTTTCATGACCTTAATAAAAACACGTCACCCTCAACTGACGTTAACCAGCCAGAGAGGGAGAGGCCCACGCCCTACCGGTGGGAGTCAGGTGAGAACAAGCGTTCCTCACTCTCGCTCTCTGAGGAGCTTTGGAGTGGTGTGATGTGGGCGTGGGGCTTCACTACCATCAGAAGGACAGATAAATAGTGGGATAGTGTGACAGAGGAAGAGAAAGAGAGAGAGAGAGAGGAAGGGAGAGAAAGAGAGAGTGAGAGAGACGCTCAAGGATGGAAAGAGGGCTTGGTGGGGCAGGCTCCTCCTCCTCCTCCTCCTCCCCCTCTCCCCTCCTCCTCTCCCCTCCTCCTCCTCGGTCTCCTTCTGGAAGCTCACCATCTGCCACAGCTGCTTCTTGCCTCAACCGCCACTCTAATTGACAATGAACCCAAAGGCGCGGCGATAATTGTGGCTGGCCGCGCTGGCAACTTCAGCGGGTTTCAATTCCTCCCTTTCAGGATTCATCAAGCCCCATCTGCTCCTCTCTCTGTGTCTGGCATCTGCCTCTCCACCCCTCCTTCTCCGTCCCCCCCTCTCTTTCCCTTTTCTTCTTTCTCTCTCTCTCTCTCTCTCTCTCTCTTTCTCTCTCCTCCCTCCTGCTTTCCACCCTTCTGGCCGGGCAAAGCTTTTGTGAGGAGGCTGCTTATTAGAGAGTGCTCGCTAACCCCGAGAGGTTAGCCACACCCAGAAGACTGGGGACTGGATGAGGGCTCAGCCATGTTTGTGCTGTTGGGAGACACATAAAGGACGTGGTGTGGTCCTCACTCTCACCCCCTGGCTGCCTCTAAACCCACCTCCCTTTCTTAAGCCAGAGAAAAAGAAAAGTGTTGTGTGTTGCAAAGCATGGCACTGTTTTGCTGTGTGTGTGTGTGTGTGTGTGTGTGTGTGTGTGTGTGTGTGTGTGTGTGTGCGCGTGTGTGTGTGTGTGTGTGTGTGTGTGTGTGTGTGTGTGTGTGTGTTTGTGAAGGTGTTGTTGGTCCCTATCTCATATCCTGATCGATTATATGTCATTTCCCTGGTCTTAAATGCTGTGGCATCACAAGCAATATTGCTTTAGACATTAAAATCACTTCTCAGTTCTGAACACTCCTGTGAAATGACATTTGATTTTATGTTGTTGCAACACATTTACCAGTTCTTGAAATATTGGTCTGCTTACATTTTGACCTTAAAAAAACTTTTCTTCCTATGACTTAAATTCACAAGTGAACCGACTCCACAGTCTAACAAATGAAACGGCTCCCGAGCCCTCGAGGCAGCGACGCATGTTGAGAATCTTCAAAACGCTCCAAAATCACCGCAGACGTAAACAAACTGCGCAGGCGGCCTGAAGGGGGCGCCACCCTCACCCCCGGGCGCAGAGACGGCACACGTACGGCGGCGGGCGGCTGAAAGGGGTCGCTGCCCCCGCCGTGCCCGCAGCCCCTGCCAGCTTGGCACGCTCCATGCCAGGGTCCTGCCGCGGCGCAGATAACTGCAGCCTGCAGGCTTGCGGCTCCCAGGCAGGCCAGACAGGACCACGCCAGGGCTAATTGGAACCAGTGTCCCTCCAGCTGCTGTACGTACATATATAATCACATTCAGAAATTAGGAAGATGGAAAAAATACAAGCGTTACGGTTTATGTCGTTAACGTGGCCCCCCAGACATTCCTGACGCTGGTTCTGTGTACGATAGATGTGTGAAGAAAATACATGCCACCTTCGAAACACAGTGAGCAGGCCCGGTTCTCATGTGGAATAGCGTAACGCCAGGAGCACCTGGAATACGGCTGGTCCAGGGACAGAACCAGACAAGAAACTGCAAATCAATATAAGTGACTCCACATAAAAACGAGAAGCTTCGCCAAGTTCACAGGCGAACCAGGAGGAATATATCTGTTCACACATGAGCCCGTTAATAAGCGGGAGGCGGGGGGGGGGCGGGGACCAGGACGCATCTGGGCGGAGCCTGAGTGTCAGTAGTCCAGCAAAGTACTGAGAGGACTGTGAATGTGGGTACATAGACGTATTATAACTTGCATGTGTTACAGCATATGTGCTTGCAGACGTTTTCAGGTCTCATTAGGACAAGGTGAAATTTTCAGACAAAAAAAAAAGAGAGCTTTTGAAAAATCAGTTATAGTGTCAACAAAATAATCAAGCCACACCGATGACCCATAACTGTGGTTCCACAACCAGTCACCTTTTGAGAGTGTTTTGTTGGTACTACACTTCACTGATGAATGATTATGATCATGATAGTTAATATAGTCTTAATAGGTGCAAACAAACACTAGTTGTAATGTAATGAAATCAGTATCCAATGCCAACGATTACTTAAACTGCAAGCTAGATGGAATCGTACGGGCCGATCACAAAAGACTGTTGTTGGGGTACATTTTCTGAAACAGACAATGGAGGGGTGCAGATTTAGTTGAGTGATTCAGGTTTTCTGTGGTTGAGGCCAGTTTGACCTCTGAGGCTTATGCAGAGGGTTAGATTCCTGACCGGAGAAGGTCAGCTATCTGACCAGGCTCCACCCTGCCGCTGAAGGACCTTCTCCTCTCTACACCACAGATCTTCTCCACAACACACATGGAGGCTGTTCCCCGTTTCCCCCCGTGTCGCCCACGGCTGCTCAACGCGGCCAGGGCGAACATGTCGTCTGCGTCAGAGCTGCGTCGTAAATTGCCGATCGTTAAAGCTTGTGTTCTCTGCTCACAGCCGCTTTCTGAACAGAGAAGACAGAGCGGTCGGAGTGGGGGTGAGGTGGGGGTTAGGCGGGGTTAGGCGGGGTGAGGCAGGGATGGTGGGGGTGAGATGGGGTGAGGCGGGGTGAGGCAGGGTGAGGTGTTGCCTCCATTGGACCCTCGTCTGCTGTGACACTGTGGATAGTGTATAAGTGCTCAGTGGGTTCAATGTGACCAATTAATGAAGGCCTGTGGTGACAGGGCCAGTTCTGCACGCTGCCAGAGAGATTTGTTTGTCATGGCTGCATAAATAATAGGAACATCGTGTTCGACAAATAGCCCAGTGCCAAAACATACTCATACATAGTAAATTACCCATCTGCAATCCAGCATTGCGATGTGCTGTATGCCTCAACCCTGCAAATCATAGTATTTCAGCAGCTTGACTTATTCATTTGAAGCACTTAGACTGGTGAAGTACATTAACAGGGTCTTTTTTTCACAAGGGCACATAGCCTGTTTGTTGTGACAGATCACAAATAAACAGATCCGACTTAAATGTGTGTGTGTGTGTGTGTGTGTGTGTGTGTGTGTGTGTGTGTGTGTGTGTGTGTGTGTGTGTGTGTGTGTGTGTGTTTAATACACACATTCATTCCATGGGTTACTAAAGTTCAAAGTTTCCTAATTTCCTAGCAATAATTGACCATTTTAACAGATATGTCATTAATTCTGTCCTTTATTATTAAAAATAGTGACAAATCTTTCATTCTAATGTTTAAAACCTTCTCTGGGTTTGGCCAGTGTAAAACTTGCTACAACTCTAGCAAGTAATGCAGTATAACTTTTGCAGTAATGCACGGGGAGAAATGGTTGATGACAATTCACCCTTTGTGTCAGTTATTTTAGTGGCTTTTTAAATAAATGTAGCACACCTACAGTAGTTCAGGCCACAGTAGCACAGCTCTTACCTGAATCATCATTTATCTCATTCCTGACAAGCATGAACCAGGAGGTGGATTCAGTTTAGATTAGAATAAGTCAGAATTTTTTTGTAATTATCAGGGTCAGAAAACCCTGTGGTTTCTATAGGTCCTGTATACACTGAAGAGTAGGGACCCAGAGTACATTAGCAGCATGAGATCTTTGCTGAGGGTTTTAGACTCTGAGACACTGCCTGTCCGCTGGGTCCCCATGCATTTAACATGGTTCCCAAGTTAAAAAAAAAAAAAAAAAAAAAAGAAGAGAAAAACACACAAAAAAACCCCTAAATCTGTCTTTAAAGCAGTGGTCATCAATCACCTGACATCCAGAGAGGCCCAATATCAGGGCATTAATGTGGAAACAGCCCCTCTCTCCTCACCCCTGACCCCAGCACTGCCATCAGGGAGACGGAGGGAGAGATGGAGGCGTGTGGGATCTGAGCCTGTCACCGAGGATCCCTCTATCTGTTCTGGGGGAGCCCAGAGGCGACAGAGGGTGGGGATTATGAGCCTGTATGGGGATCTGTGCTGGGTTTTATCTGGCTGAGGTGCCAGGGCTTCAGGCTCTTGGATGTTCTGAGGGGATGGGGGGAGGGGCGGCCCCCTCCACCCGCTGCAGGAGTGAGATGAGGATTTTACTCTGGGCACTGGGGCGGTGAGCACTCTGTGGAACAGGCTGAGGGAGCAGACTGCAACTCACTCTAATCAGGAACCGCCGTGGTGTACTACAGCTAAGAGCGAGGTACAACCTCCCCGCCACACAGGAGAGGGAGTCATACCCCCTCACTCACTTCCTTCTGATTTACAAAGCTCACGCTCCATTGCAGGCGAGCATTTAAATGATTTTTAGATCATACGGGTAGACCTTATTTTCAATTTTCTTTACAAATTCACCCTAACGAATTTTCCTACACTTAAGAATGTTTTTCCTTCCCCTTTTCCGTTAATCATTTCACCAACGCAGCGCAGCTTCAGCTCAGAGACCGTCGTGTCAGAACCTTAATTTGCACCTCTGAGATATTCCATCAGAGCTGAAGAAAAGGGTTTGTGTCAACCCAGTGCAGGAGCCAGAAAAGAGACGTGCTGCTAATTACGGGGGAATATTCAGCAGCCGAGCGTCCAGGTTTGCGTCCTCCCCCTGTACCAACGCATCCAGACAGCCAAATCCATCACGCTTCTGCTAAACTCCCCACCATTACAGCCCAAACACGCTCCGCTCAAGAACTGTCACTGCCAATTGTGTAGCCCTCAGTCAGACAGAGCAGCTTATTTGACCAAGCATTTTTTAATTTGGACACCCCCCCCCCCCCTTTATTTGATTGAATATATGGTTTGCTGTTTTTCCTTCTCATTCGCACTCAATGTTCAGGCCTGACAATTACAATTACACAAAGCCACACGAGAAGGGATGACACGGAACAACTCAACGCAAACATACAGGCAGGAGCGGACACGTAGACGGCGGAGTTGTCGCGTCAACTGTCAGGCGGGCGCAGCTCATATCCAATGGGAAAGCCGATGGCAAAAAGTGCAGCCAATCTCCATAGTTCAGGACTGGCGTATTTGAATATACTGAACGTGTTTGTTCATCGCTCAGTGAGTCTAGAACCTCCATCTTCAGAAGTGTGCGGTACTATCTTACATCTTCTGGGTCTGTTTCCGTCGCTCGTCTGCCTTCGATCTTATGGAGGGTCCCACTGTGGATTACTTACACTTACGTGAAATAATCCTAATCCACTTTTCTTCTATATTTATTGCAAACACACGCCACACTGTGTAGCGAAGTGCTTACATGGCCCAGAACTACTGCGCTGTCAAAAATTGATGGTGTGACCGGTTTCTGTGGATGTGCACCTGCACTGCTTTACATAAATATACCATTAACTCAAGGCAAACACACGGGCCTCGCCCACCGGACCAGCCAGCACATCTCCAGAACACCAGTGGCCCCCAGCAGCCTAGCCGGCCATGTGAGTGTGAGCTGGGCCATGATCCCCACCTGGACTGAGCCCTCTGTCTGTTTTGTTTAATGTTATCACCCTGGACATGCAGTCAAAACAACAGTGTAAAACAACAACGTGAAACAACAGGAGACGAACGCTTCCCCGTTTCCCCCAAACCGATTAGACTTTTAAAAATTATTATTAATTCTCTCATCGAATCAGAAACGGCTTTTGTGATTAACGGAACGAAATGACAGCTCTTCAAGTGCGTGTCTGTTCGGAGGCCATGTCAGGCCAGCACCAGAGCGTGTGGGCGGCCGCTGTCGGAGGGGTCACACAGCCGCTCTGGAGGGGTCAGTTCTTCAGCCACTGTCACACAGCCTCCAGCTCCTAATCGCACCGTGATGGGTCGGCGTCTTCTGTCTTCGGTCACCACAAGATATCTTGTCATTAAAGGACACAAAAGAATCACTGAGTTAATTTACACCCAGAGGCCGCTGCACGCAGCCCGGCACACTCGACGTATACCGGAGCCCGTGGAAATAATCTCTGGAGGAGTGAGGCCGTGTCGATTTGCAGGTCTGTCACAGTGCTACGATTCAGCTCCGTAAACAGCTCAGCCTGTCTCCCATCTCATGGCTGTTAGGGCCTCCACATAGATTACGAACATTACGAGGGACGAGACATCACAGCTGTCTGGGTGCTTACATGACATCAAGAGATGCAAGCAAAATATATGTCGAAACTCGAAAATGCTTTATGTATATGTAATGCTTTATGTATGACACACCACACTGATATTATTATTAATTAGCTCTTCAGGGGTATTTCAAGTGTATCTCAATGGTAGGGAAGACGGCACAAGCAGAATCTCATCGTGCCAGAGACTTGAGCGGCTGTCTAGCGCGGCCCTGCTCCCTGCGTCCGGAGCGGACCGGGGGCGGCGGTGCCGTCTGGATCGGTGCCGTCCGTCTGGAGCAGCTTGGGGCAGCAGCCGGTCCGAGCTGCCTCCTCTCCCCGCAGCTGTGTACGTGGACGCACGCGGCACGTCCTGGCGCGCGGGTGCGGTGTACGACGGCGTACGCCCCGAGCATGCAGGCGTACGTGTGTCTCGCAGTGCCGTCGTCTAAATATACTGTATGCGCTTGAAAACAGGCCCGTGTGCAACACAGAGTCTCGCATGTGCACACGTGCAAACACACACACACACACATACACACACACACACCGACACACCGTACGCACAGAAAGACATACACATACACACACACACACACACACAGAATAGCTGATTTGATTAAGTCCCAAGCCTCCATTATTATGTTAGGTAGGTGGTGTAGAATTTCAATGATAATCCATAATGCATGACCTGTTCTGTTGCCGTGGCAACATAAATTCAAGGTTACCGGCTTGCAGAAGTGTAACTGGGTGCTCCAAGGAGGCACTGTTCAAAATTCAGCACATGGGGGAGGAGCATCAATCAAACTGTCGCAGATTGCAAAGTACTCATAATCAGATGGAATGCCTCTGAGAGGGGGGTGGGGGGGTGTAGGAGTGTGTATCCAAACAATATCATTTGACACACATAGGACAACTCGCAGGAATAAAAACACTAACCTACGTTCTCCGCGTCTCACGGGCAAACGCACGCTGGGCTCTGAAACGGAGCTGGTCAATTTGAGGCAATATGGCCGTTCCTCTGCAGCTCCAGGTGACTTGCTCGCACTTCATTTGCTGTTATCTTGCTCGGGCAGGCGGGGATGTGACCTGAACCTTCAGCTGCTCCGGAGGGGGCGGGGCCGATGGAAATCAATTCTCACTAGAGACCGGCGCGCCACGGCCACACACAGCCCCCACCAGCCCCCTGTGGAGAGAGAGAGAGAGAGAGAGAGAGAGAGAGAGAGAGAGAGAGAGAGAGAGAGAGAGAGAGAGAGCTGCAATCTTTTTGCTCTTTGGGCCATGACTGCTTACCTTCTGCCTCAGTCTAGCAGAACCAGCCCAAGCCCACATCCACCTGCTCCTGGCCCGTCCAGCAGGAGTGCTCTGGGGGGAATTCCTCAGCACATTTCAATCTTAAGCACTTATGCACATCATCATTTCCATATCTTACAGGAAGCGTTGCAATACACCTCATGCTGGGGTTTTTTTAAATATCATTTTCTCACTTGTCTCAATACAATGTCCACTTAAAGCTCTTCACACAGTGTGTTTGAAACACACTCCTCAGCACATCAGTTCACCTCTGGTGCAATATGCACTTCAACCACCAAAACACTTCAGATTTCATCCTAAAGAGATTCACACGGCGTATCTGTAACATACGTCTTCTCCCTCAAGAACGCGTTATCACGTCATGTACAAAGAACATCAAAACACAGACAACTTGTAGCACTGCAAAACGCACACACTACGTGTCTCCCTTTGCTCTGGTTGTGTGCCCACAGATATTTCAATCCAGCTAAAGCAACTTTTGATCTGTTGGCATACCTCTAACAGTAGATGTCATGACTGATTGTGTTACAGTTACAGTAAGCTGTAGATTAATTTATGTGCAATCTAAAACAAAATAATTCACAAAGATTACACTATTCTTCGTGGTGCATATATACATCCAGTAACAAATACAGTAATATCAAATCAAAGTTTTCACAATATACAGTAGTTTGCATAGATTTGTCTGCATAGTAGTATCAGGTGTTCTACCGTTGGCCTGCAATGTATGATCACTGCATTTGGCCAAAGAGTTTCCTCAACATCACACTGAATACACTGCAATAGTAACACCTGGTCAGGTTGTTAGCTGAAATGACAGTCAAGTGATTCTGAAGTACATGTACTGCAGAAATATTGGACAGACCTCTCCAGTGACTAGTACAGACCTCTCCAATGACTACAGACCTCTCCAGTGATAACAAACTTCTCCAGTGACTACAGACCTGTCCAATGACTACAGACCTGTCCAATGACAACAGACCAACAGCTACAATCTCCTATATACATGTACATTTCAGTGTGGGTGTGACCACTTCTGTATCAATGGCAACAAGGCTACAAACAAAACGACTGAATAGACTGATGGCTGGTATGAGAATAATCTGCAACATCATTAAAACTTTCAAATTGTTTTTTATTGTTTTTTTTTTTTTTTTTACCAAAGATATAAATATGGTATTTTAGTACTTAAAAGAAATTGGTAGAGAACAAAGTTGACCTCATCATTGGGGTTTGTGAAACTATAGGATCACTGCAAAAGCTGCTGACCCCTCAAACTACAGACACACACACAGACACACGCACACACACACACACACACACACACACACACACACACACACACACACACACACACACACACACCACACACACCCACACACACACACACACACACACACACACACACACACACACACACACACACACACACACACACACACATCTCCTGCATCTGTCCAGGCAGGAATGCTCTGCTCATTCAGAGTAACTGGCCTTCCTCCCAGAGTGCTGAATGTGTTCTGGGAGATGCCTTTGTTCTGACCTTTCTTTTGTGCTCCTCAAACATATCACATTTTCTTTCAGCCTGCCCAGATAGCAGGGGCCTGTGAGAGGGCAGGCCATCGGCGACTGATCCACACACACACACACACACACACACACACACACACACACACACACACACACACACACACAGCTGTGTGTTCCGTGGATTAGCCTCATCCCAGACAGGCCAGGAACCCTCAGTCCTTCTCCTCTAGGCCGCCCAGACTCAGTGAAAACTGTGATGGGGGGGGGGGGGGGGGGGTGTCACGTATGCTCTCTGTGATCCTGCTCGCTGAACCTAAACCTTTGTGTCCGCTGCAGATGATTTTTGAGGATATCTGCTGTGAGGAATTCAACTGGTTTTGCTGGGAGACCACGTCCCAAATTTGTATTCATAGGGTTATAAGTCCACGGCTATCGGGGTCACCTAGTTAAATTGGCTGCCTCTTTTTTTGATAATGCATTGCCGGGGCTTGATGATGTCCTCATGGTCCATGTCACATATATTTTATCAGGAACAGAAATAACATGCAAGGCAGAGGTGGTCCAGACCATTTCACTCTATAAATATTAACCACGGAGGAGCAGCTAAGCAGTGCCGGGCCTGGATCATGGCAGATAAGCAGACAAAGAATGGCTCCAGCATCTTGGGCCATTTGCATGTCTTGCAGTGGAAATGGCTTCACCGGCACAGGAGAAGCGCACGAAACAAAACAGCGTTTGATCATATCTTCAATAAAGAACAGTTTCAAAATCGAATCTATGAGCGCATGGGTTTTAAATAGAGCACCGTGTCCAAGGTCCAATAATGTTATCGCAAAGTGGCGCTGTGATGTGGTTCAGGTCCTTCATCCCCCCCCCCCCCCCCCCCACTCTCCCTTTCTGTGATGTCTTCTTTTTTCTTGTGGTGATTTAAGAGATAAATACTCACTAACGTTGTTTACTTCTGACCTTTTTTTTTCATGACTGTTTGTGAATGCAAATGTGTGTTTTGGCAGTGCGATATAGTGTTTTACAGAGAGCTACTGCAATTCCCTCACTATATTTCAGAATGTGAATGATACTAATTATACAGTGCAATATACATAATTAGACAACGGCACAGTTTTACACCAACGGCACCAACATCTTGGGTTTATAATAACAATATGAAGCTGAAGTGTGGTTCTTTTGAATGTCAGCGTTCATTTATGAGAACCAACATCTGTGTCACGTGGACTGCAGCACTTTTTAGACGTAGCTCCTGATTTGAGCGGATGTATGTTCCTGGGCTATACGCTGCTCAGCTGTCATGGGCTCATCCAGAAGGACGCTAACAGAAGATCTGGAGTCTACTGCTGACTCCAGGCATGGCAGTGGTATCTGTAGACTGCTTCTGTTGTCCTAGCAGGTCCACGTCTCTTCTCCACCACCTCCTGCTCAAGATGGCTGCCTCGCTCCCTAAACCTACATTTCTCTCTTTGTCTCTTCTTGGGTAAATGGGTTTGCATTCTCCTGATGGCCTGTAAGGAAACGTAGGTATCAGTTGTAGAGATTTAGAGTTCAGTTTAGTTTCAGATGAGTAATGAAGACTGTGCTGTTTTACCTGCTCACTGGATCATGTTTGCATTTCTTCTTGCCAGTCAGCTAAGTCAATCCTAACAGTAACCTATCACCGTCGGTTCCTTCACCTTTTAAATCAAGTGACAGCAATAGCAGCCAAGAGGGTACAGAAGTGTACAGCCCTATAATAACCACTAAGAAAGTCACTTCAACCTCTGAACACCACTTTCCATGATGTCAACATTAAGGCTTTTTTCAGACGTTCTGTAATATGTGGGAAGCATGGTCAGACGTTTCCAGCCAGGTCCAAGTTTAAGCAAGCCATGTCTCAGTTTAATGAGAGGGTCAACATGAGTCTGCGGACGCCTGGCCCGATGGGCCATGGATGGGCCCACCTGTACCTCCAGATAAAAGGGATTGTGATCTGAAGCGTGCGACAGCAGCTGTACAACATGGTGCCACGTGACCGTGTGAGCACGTGACCGCGTGAGCACCGGAGTCACCGGCTCGCGTCCTCAATGGTGATTTTACGGCTGCAGCAGGATAGACTTCAAAACTGTACAGATTGATAGATCTCCTCACCTACTCAAACCAGCAGAGGACGGTCGTAACTCCAACACATAGTGACGTCATCTGCGTTAAAGGATTCACAAGCAAGAAGTGCTTGTTCAGTTTGTTCGTTTTCCAACTGTGGTCCCCTCACGACGTTTTAAACGAAGTAAGATTCCTGTAGTTCAACCTGTGTGTAAGCATCTTGATTTTAATTAAACAAAGAATAAGTTCTAAAATATCAATATCACACCATTAGTTTCACACAGTGCCCCTACGTTCATCGGTGTTTTGCTGCGTTAAAATCACGTCACCCCCTGAAGTTTGAACAGCGAGGTCTGGTGTCCCAGTGCCATGGCCTCCAAACTCACTTTCAGACCAAGCAATACCTCTTTATATGTGAAACCAAATGGGCCTCCTTGATGAAAAGTCTGTACGCAACCACACTGACACAGTCCATCCACACTAAGTGATACCAGTTCAATATGGGTCTTAACCGCTGTGCCAACGCCAAACACAATACCACTGCCCCCTCCCCTACCAAAAAAACCGCAGCCGATCACTTCCTAACCATCAGTCTTCACTAGTTAGCTGTGAAGCCAGAGCCCGAACCTCCAGAGCTCTGGGGGGGATCTCGGAGTGCGTGTCCCTTGGCCCTGTGTCAGAAGGCAAAAGGAGCTGGTATCCTTTTCACCCCAGGCAGGAACTGTGGACGCAGGGCACTGGCCAGGGTGCAAGGTTAGGGCGCGCATTAAAAACATACGCGCCGAAGCTGTTAGCATGCGCGGTCATGCACCGGCGAGCTACTGGACAGCCTCTGCTAGTCTAATTGTGCAACCTCTTCTACTTTTGCATTGATTACAGTCTGGGGCTTCAAAGGCAGACAACTCAGTGTGCGTGATTAATATTTACAGCCTTAAATGAGCACGCCCCGGACCTTAGTGGGTGTCTGCGTGCATCTGGTCGGTGTTTCCACTCACTCTGGAGATAATATAACTCAGATCAGATATTCTCAGTAGCAGGTCTTCGGTCAGGGGAGAATCTGTGTCCTTACACTTTGGGACTACGGGGCCTGCAGGCGTTTCCTGGCTCTGCTAAGGTGGCCACTCTTTGCTGCTGTATGAGTTTGTTGGGTGGTGGTGGGGAAAGGCGGAGGTGGAGAAAGGCGGAGGTGGAGAAAGGCGGAGGTGGAGCTCGGCGCTCACGACTGCCTGCGATGTTCTGCCGGTGTTACTTTAGCTCCTTCCTGAAAGTTTCTTTCAGAAGTTGAAATGATTGCAGTCACCAGGATAAAGTTTTTGGTTTTAATTTGCTCTTTTAAGAACTCCCTCAATAAATTTGTCTTGGGATAAAAGAAAATTAAATAGTTGTGAAAAAATGAAATAAAAAAGTATTTAATTTATATAATAATTTTAGGCGGATTATATCTTGAAGGGTCCACAGCGAGGCTGTGAACATTAGTAACGGTGGTGTGGTTTGGCGGCCTCTGCTCAGCTCGGAGCGCTGCTGGGAGATGAATGGGTTGGGCTGGAGCGCGCGGCCGAACCCACGCTGGGCCTCTGCCTCCGCCCGCTCCACTACACCCAACACCGGGCTGACGGCAGGACCACGGTCGGCCCACGTGGCACCATGCCTGCCGTTACCTTGTCTGCCTTCACGAGATATGCCAAAGTAAAATTAATATTCATGCGCTGCCTCACAGTGAATATGTTAGTACATGTAGAAATGTGTTTCGCTATCTCTCTATCTGTGTGTGTGTGTGTGTGTGTGTGTGTGTGTGTGTGTGTGTGTGTGTGTGTGTGCGCGCAGTATATGCAGTATGGCAAGTTTGAAAAATGTTCATTTGTGTATGCTATCTGTCACCTGCAGGTCTTGTTTATATCAGTGTATCTCTCAGCAGTGACGAGAGGCTTGGATAGCTGTTAATTTCATTACTCTCAAATTGGTTTCCTCAGGAGAATTTCCTTCCTGTTTGCAAATTGATCCAGGAAGCTTTCAGAGAAGCAGGTCACGTAACAGTTAACTAGTACGCCTTCGCGTGTGAGTCCAGGAGCCGTAGTCCAGAACAGGCTGGGGTCATGTATGACACTAGGCACAAGCTGCTCGCCTGTCCATGGTGGTCTTTATATATTTTTTCCTCACATATGGCCGTCACTTCTTGAGAAACAGGTCAAACGCGTCTGTCCCCCACAGCTTCTCACACTCCCTAAAGCTGGGGTTTTTTTTTTCTTTCTTTCTCCAACTCACATTGTCAGGTGTTACCTTGGGAACTGTATTTTTGGTTACCCCGGAGGGTTCTGGGTTTAGTTTAAGGGTTAATGTTTAGTTTTATTTTTGAGCAACTCCAAATATACCCCTGGTCTCGTGTGGTGTGTCTTCCTGGCTGTAGAACATCCCTCTCACCTCCTCGCCTTTCTTTCCTCTCTCTATTATTTCAGATGAGTAATGAAGACAGTGCTGTTTTTATCTGCTCACTGGATTCTGTTTGCATTTCTTATTGCCAGTCAGATAAGCAAATCCCAAGGCAAAGCTCTGGCCTTTGGTGCTATCATTCAAGTCACCCTTTCAACACTTATCTGTCCCCCGGCCCCTCCCTCCTCCACCCTCCACACACACACACACACACACACACACACACACACACACACACACACACACACACACACACACACACACACACACACACCCCATCCCAAGCCCCTCTCACACCCCTTAGATTTGAAATGAAGCACCAGCCGAGTCCCAGTCACTTTTTGTATGCACAGCCATTATTGAGTTGATAAGATAGCATCTCTCCAGTGGGGGGTCTGGCGGAGGCCGGGGTGAAATGGATGGCCCATTCCCTGAGTGCTTTGCAAATGAATGCATCCCGGAAGGCCTCCAGGACAGGCAGGGTTCATTCACACCCCCACCTCTGCTCCCCAGCCACATCCATACAGGCCATCTCATTAGACTTCTATATAGTCAGTCATTAGTATTATAAAGCACAAGTCTTCCCACTGCCCCACGTGTGACTGTTCTTCAAAGACCCGCAGTTAAATAAGCTGAAGTCTGTCACCGCTGTCAACTTCCCCGGTAGTCCCTGCTAAATAAAACACGGCGAAGCGGCTCTCGCTTTAATGCATTAAAGAGACGTTCTCTGCCACTCGGGCGCACCTCCCCCGCCTGCGGACCCGTTTTTCGGTTCTGTTTCGCCCCAAATCACCTGGAGTAAATCAAATTACACAGCCACAGGGCTCGGCAGCAGCGCCTCACTCGAGGTCCGAAAAAGCGCTCTAAGCCCCCAGAAGCCAGCGTCCAGACATTTAACGAAGCAGAAAGCCGGCCTGGGGGAGTAGCCAGCTGCAGATGGTGGGTGCGTTCTGATAGATGGAGTGTGAAAGCGCAGGAAGGAGAGTGGTCAAGTCGGGCCTGTGTTTTGTGTTCTTTTTCCACTCCCAGCTACTGTAGCAGATGGCTGGCCTCAGGTGTGAACTCAAACTTCCCTCTGTCTGTCTGTCTCTCTGTCTGTCTGTCTGTGTGTCTATCTCTCTCTTCACTAGCACAGCCAGCGGTGCACCACAGTGAGCAAAAACACACACAGGAGGCCCTCTTGTAATGTCTTTGATATCCACTGCTAACATTATTAGCTCGAATATGCATGTAACAGGCTTAAAATTTATGCAAATTTGTCCTCGCATGCACATTGCCTAATTAATATCTTTGATCCATTGTGTAAAAAGTTTAGGTGGTAATTAATGACTGTGAGACCAGTTCAAGTGAGCAGTAGTGTGTCGGGAGCCCAGAGTCTCTCGCAGTCTGTCGACAGCTGAACCACATCACCTGGGCCCCAGACACGGGCCCCACATCACCTGGGCCCCAGACGCGGGCCTCACATCACCTGGGCCCCAGACACGGGCCCCACATCACCTGGGCCCCAGACGCGGGCCTCACATTACCTGGGCCCCAGACGCGGGCCCCACATCACCTGGGCCCCAGACGCCGGGTTCAGCCCATCCCCTCCTTTATGGCATTTTTTGCACACTAACAAGCCGAGGCATCAAAAGGCCGCCACCCAGTAGATCTGAATGTTCCTCTAATGACTTTCAAGAGTTTTTTAAATGTTTTTTTAAAAGATTGTAGATGTGTCAAACATGCTTGGATTGGCTTCACTGGGAACAGGTTGTTCCATTTAGTAAAAGGCACAACAGCAGTGACTAGCCATTGCTCTCTCTCTCTCTCTCTCTCTCTCTCTCTCTCTCTCTCTCTCTCTCTCTCTCTCTCTCTCTCTCTCCCTCTATCTTGGATGTTTGCAGCACCTTCAGGCAGACGCAGGTATGTTATCAGCAGACTCTGCATGTAGGCCACACCACATGGAGCGTCTTGAGTGTGTTCGGCGCTGGAGAGGTGCTGTTGGATCCCATGGTGGGCCAGATGTAGGGGGTTTGGATGGCGAGGGCGAGTCCGTATGAAGTGGGTCACCTGTGCAAGGAGCTCCATCGCAAATTACCCACAAATTCAAGCCTGCAATAATGGGATGGCCGTGCGACAGTCGTGACTGCAGACAGAACCATTCTCAGCAGGCTGTCCTCCTGAAAGGCCGTTAATAACAACTGGATACGCTGCAGTAGTTTGGCCCACACGACTGAAATAGACCTGCATGAGGGGCTGCTTGCAAAGATCTCTGAAAAACATATAGAAATGTCTTTCTCTCTCTCTCTCTCTGAGGTCTGAAAAACATCATACAATTCTCACTAATACTGGTCTCACTAGTACAATTGCACTTTATATATACTTTATGTCATTTATTTGTGTAACAGTTTATCACTTTATTTAGTAATAGCAGTAAATGGATCTTCTCAATTGCTATTCACCCTTTAAATATTAGTCTCACCACCAGAATGGTCAAAGATGTTTCACTCAGTGAGGCAAAGCTGAATAAAATGTGGTATAATATGTAATCTATGGATGTGAAAGCCAAATAGACTTGTGCTTGGAATAGCAGAGCAATGATGTCACCGCAGTACTATTGCTGAGGTCCAGTGCAGAGGAATGATGTCACCTCAGAACTGTTGATGAGTTCCAGTACGGAGGAATGATGTCACCTCAGAACTGTTGGTGAGCTCCAGTGCAGAGGAATGATGTCACTGCAGTACTGATTCTGAGACCCAGTGCAGAGGAATGATGTCACCTCAGAACTGTTGGTGAGTTCCAGTACGGAGGAATGATGTCACCTCAGAACTGTTGATGAGTTCCAGTACAGAGGAATTATGTCACCTCAGAACTGTTGGTGAGTTCCAGTACAGAGGAATGATGTCACCTCAGAACTGTTGGTGAGTTCCAGTACGGAGGAATGATGTCACCTCAGAACTGTTGGTGAGTTCCAGTACGGAGGAATGATGTCACCTCAGAACTGTTGGTGAGCTCCAGTGCAGAGGAATGATGTCGCCGCAGTACTGGTGCTGAGCTCCAGTACGGAGGAATGATGTCACTGCAGTACTGATTCTGAGACCCAGTGCAGAGGAACTGCTGTTTTCACACTAAAGCCTCAGTGTTGGAAACTAGCACAATGTTTACTGAGCAAACATGCCCCAAAGCATCCCTGCATGGTCATTAACACACACACTGCAGGCAGAATTGGCCCTCTTTGAGTTTGTCCTCAGCCTTAGCTTGCCAAAAAGCAGGATGCAGGGAAGGAGAGGATTGTAGGAACCACATCGAGAAATACTTAAATTTAATATCTGTTTTAAAAAATAGTGTTTACTATATATCTTTATTTGGTTAGTGACATCATATCCTCTACTTCTTCCTGGTTTCCCTTGGGAGAAAATCTAGTCTAGGCATTAAACTATCATTCACCTACTAGAATGTCAGCTAATTATGCAACTGCATTTTTAAGTGACCTGCGAATGCCCTGGAAACAATTCTCACAAAAACAACTGTATGCAAAAATCTCC
Source organism: Brachyhypopomus gauderio (assembly GCF_052324685.1). Classification (NCBI taxonomy): domain Eukaryota; kingdom Metazoa; phylum Chordata; class Actinopteri; order Gymnotiformes; family Hypopomidae; genus Brachyhypopomus; species Brachyhypopomus gauderio. The sequence continues at coordinate 618,788 of NW_027506925.1, read as the reverse complement.
ACTGTTTCCTCAGAGGGATGGACCCAACCAGCAAAAGGGACTCTTAATGCAGGATGGAACAGGCCCCATAGTTTTTTTTTCCTCTTAGTTTTATGAGCTGCTCAGTAATGATCTGAGTTTAAAATCAGTGATTATTTCATTTCCTGAGATAAGCACTGTGGTGCTGCGTGCTCGTTAAGGTCTTTTCATCAAATGCTAATTCTGGAGAAGCAAAACCACTGGCTGGAGGGGAGGACCTATTGTGGCCGGCTTGGAGCTGGTTCAAATGCAAACAGCCAAAACAAGCTGGAAAAGTATGTTAATGAAATAGTATGTTATCAATGAAATCAGGACCGGCGAAGCAAGATTTAAAGGACGGAGCAATCACATTACACACAGGCATTTCAGAAAGGCAGCCCCAACACATACACACACACACACACACATGCTCTTCTTCAGAAATCACAAACATCATGAAAAACATCATCAGATTACAGCAAAGAAATAAATAATCTCTTCTGATCCTGAATTCTGCTATGGTCTATCAACTATCTTTATGAGCAGAGAGGTCCCTCAGTCAACCTATATGATATTTATGAGGAATGTTCCTTTGTTATCTGTATAAGTACAATACATGCTTGCACAAGAATGGATTGGATCCATATGTCCAAGCTGTTGAGTTACTGTCACTCAGTGTCTGAAGATCTTATCAGATGGTCAAGCCTTTTTGGGCCATCGCCAGTTGGTTCCCATTTACATGTCTCAGTTCACTACAAGAACCGAGTCAATTAAAGGAACTCAGACGATTCCCACTCAGGAAATTAGGGCCCAATTACAGTGGCCCTAAGGGTCTGCAATGGTCTGGAGGACTGAAATGTGAAAAAAAACAACTAAAGAACAAGAGAGTGAGAGAGAATGTGTGTGTGTGTGTGTGTGTGTGTGTGTGTGTGTGTGTGTGTGTGTGTGTGTGTGTGTGTGTGTGTGTGTGTGTGTGTGTGCGTGCGCGCATATGCCCCTTCCTCGTGGCCAGTCAGCTCACACTGAGTTGGTTGAGTAGAGTCACTAGATGACCCTCTACTGTGCTTTCCTCCAGATGTGAGGGTCTACTCTGCATCATAAAATCAAAGTGCAATTTAGGAAGATTGTGTTAAAACACAGGGGGGACAAGGATACTCCTCCAATAACTCTGGGCCATACAGGGTCTATTCATTATGTCTCCACTTATAGAGGTGAAGATTGTTATGAGACAAGGTTTAATAGAGGAGCCAGACTGCAGTAAAGCCTTCTGATGGCAGGGTTTAAAAGACATTTTTAGAAAGGAATCTTGTAACCCTTCCTGATGTAAAAACACATCGACTCGTTGGCTGAATGTGATTGGAAGTGGTATTTCAAACACACAGCAGTGACATTAATGGCAGTTAATGCTTTGTGATGCTTCATAAATAATAAGGCTTTATAAAGAACAAGAGAAAAAAGTAATTCCTAAAATAGCAGCTCTACAATAAAACTAAAAATGTCCCCTCACTTCAAATTTTTGTTTATTGTTTATGGGTTTTATTAATGTTAAGTTATTAAAATTAAGTTTTACTTTGTTTTTTTCTAAAATCGATTCAGACATAAAAGAAGCATTTCAGCATCTATACATCAAGAAATTATAAAGTCTTTTTCTTCCTCCCATAGAACAAAATTAATTTTCTCCACCACATTTCCCAAGCACCCCCACCCGGTCTACCCTCCCCCACCCCCACTGGCCCGTCCCTCATTTGCATTTCAGTAAGTAGATCTCATCTACTTCTCTCACACTGTCCGCCACCTTCATCTAAACACATAATGCAATTGTCTCGGTTGTCCACCTGATTTAGTGTTGTCCAACAATGGCCCAGTCAAAGACCAACGCAGGGAGACAGAGGTTTGGGGCAAGAGCTTTGAATGGAAATGCATGTGGCTTTTGTCTGAGTGACAGTGGCTTTGGCGTGATGCGGTCCAATCTCTCTGATCCCAACATCGTCTGCTGGAAAATGACAGATGAACAGACTCTGGGCTCACGTCTTAACGTGACTCGTTACGTCCTTTCCATCTTTCCGGGGTCCATGTTTCTTGGCTGGATATTGAAGAAACCACTCATATCATATTTATATGATGACATCGTAGCAGTGACATTGGCCCTCACTGGTGGTTGGCACACAGCCTGTGGCCCTGCACTGTGTGGTTACCGTTACTGCATGAGACCAACATCCACCCAGTTCCCCTTCGTGCTCTTTAGGAAATCTCGCTACGCCTGCTTGGGTTCCTGTAGAACCACACAGCCACATGACATAATCTGACAGATCTCATCTATAACTACCCTCTGCTCCCACTAAAGTTCAGCCAAACCATGTCTGAGTTCACTTCGCAACTCGCCGTCAGGTGAACAAGTGCACCCTCCTTCCCTTCTGCCCGCGAGACTTCACAGCACCTCTGATTTGCATCGGCATCGGATTGCGATCCAGATTTATGCTATTGCAAAGCAAGGGGAAGTCAATAGGAGGTACATTGGGACGCAGCAGAAATCAATAGGCCTATTATTCTCATTGCTTCCTGCTCCACCAAGCAACATCTCACTTGGGCTGGAGCTCAGATGAACAGGAGGAGAACGGCCGCTCCCGCCCCGAGCGCTCGGGTTGTAAAGGGTCAATAAGGTTTAAAGTTTGCATACAAATGGCACTTACATTGAGGGAATAAGCATAACATTAGTTATTTTGTCCTGGCATTACAACGTTAATGAGACAAGGCCCAATCCTGGGACTGGTGGAGGCTGTTGTTGTTCATCTTGAAGCTTCAGGGCTGGAAGACTACACCTGATTCTGGCTGTGCGTACTGCCCTCTACAACAGCCATGTTTGTTGTATTCATTTCCTGATGATGAAATCATCTCCCTCCTTAGGCCACACTGCTCTTAGATGTAGATCAGATGGTTGTTTCAAACCAGACATTTTTTCATACAGTGTCAACACAATTCCAGTAAAGAGACTAAGAAGGCTGTCTGTGCTCCTGGTCTAGTTATTAGCTTTATTGCTAACCATTCTGTTCCTCAATCTCAATAAAGGCAAGAAAATCAAATAGTAGTTATAAGAAAAGTTTGATTACATACTTGAGGTAAGGTCAGCTTTGGTTGTAGAATTTCCACAGGGCTACATATATGGCAGACCCTGATTTGAAATTGAGTGAGTTTAAAATGCCCTGTTCCAGTCTTAGTATGATAGCAGAGAGTGGTTAGTGTGACGGCTGGCCTACCACGGAACACTTTACAGAATACAAAAGAGGAGTGAGACATCGGAACTAGATTATTTCCTTTAATACCAGTTAGACACATTTACACTGCTTTGGTCATTCTCTTCAAAATTACCACTTTAGCATTTGAGCTTTAAACAGCGACAGCAGAAGTTTCTAAAGTCCAAATGTCAACGACGCTGATCCAGGACTGAAATGGAATCTTTCAGCCTCTCTAGTTATAGTTGTTATTCATCAAGGCCGAATCTCACCACGAAGGGATTTTCCCTAAGAACACTCCTGTGCCCCCATCTTTCACCCCCAGGGCTATGTACAGCTGTGGACCTTTCCCCCCTGGCCCTCGAGGGGACTACAGGCCAGGGACAATGGAGGCCCAGGAACCCAGTGGAAAGCAGCAGGGCCTCTTCAAACATCCAGCCAGCATGGGGCCATTCCAGGGCCTCCACCAACTGCCCTAAGCTCCATTCACGTCTATTGAGCAAAACCACTGTTCCCAATTCCAAAGGCTGCTTAAGCATGAACCCTTCTCTAGGGGCGGTGACCAGCCATCCCCACCCCCATCCACATCTTCATCATCGCTGAAGGGGATGCACACGGACGTTTTCAACCTCCCTGGAGAAGAGGGCGGCTATAACGTGATCATGACTCTCCTTAAAACATAACTGTTTTTATCCAAGAGGGCAGTAGCGGGGAGGGTGGGGGTGGGGGTGGGGTTACCCCTGCAGCTGACCGCTCTCGTGTTTCCACAGTGCCTCCCCCCCTGTCTCGAGCGTGGCTCTGTCCGGACACCTTTCAGTCATTGGAGTGGAAGACCTACGGCCTGTATGAGAAAGCTCTTTGATGCAGAGCTTGACTTCCTGTCTCTTTTTCTCATTCTCCCCTGTTCTTCTCAGCGGGCCCATGCTGAGCGCAGGCAGCGCCCGGCCATCTACCTACTGGACCCACACACGTGTAACACAGAGTGTAACACCGAGCCTCACGCTGGCACACACACACGGCAATTGGACATGCTCTATAAATCGTCACCCACGCCCTTCCAGCCGAGGATGGAAGAACAAAATAGCAGGGAGTGTGTGTGTGTGTGTGTGTGTGTGTGTGTGTGTGTGTGTGTGTGTGTGTGTGTGTGTGTGTGTGTGTGTGTAGTACTGGGATATTCAATCCATATCAGCAGCTGGAAACTCTCAGAGAGATGGAGGGGAACCGAGGACTCAATGAGCAAGAGTGCGCATGTGTGTGTGTGTGTGTGTGTGTGTGTGTGTGTGTGTGTGTGTGTGTGTGTGTGTGTGTGTGTGTGTGTGTTTCTTCTATGTATGTGTTTCTTCTATTTCTTTAAAATGTCTGGGAGTATCATGCTGCGTGTCTCTAGCTGGGGTATGCATTTTATCAGGTTTAGATTTCAGATTTGTTTCATGATGAGGACCACATAATATTTACACATCTGTGTGAAGTGTTGCAATATTATAATTCAGAAGTTCAGCCAAGGTTCTTTATACTTGAGTTTCAGTTATATTTGTAAGTTGTTTATGGAAAAATTCTCAGATCCTTGTAGGGTAGTTATGTTTTCACCATGTCATGCATTCTCATGGCCAGCCTACACAGAAATAGATCTAAATGGTCTGAGGTATTTTGGTCTTTGCCTCAGTACTGACCTCAGATCAGCTGATGAGAAGATGGTGGATCATTTCTGAAGGCTGACACATTCTTCTCGTGGTGGAGCTGAGAATGTCAGGCATTTCCAGAATCCCGCATCCTGCATGAGTCTTCAGCAGACATGTTCCCAGGCTCAGGCCTTGTGGGTAATTTTGCTCCACCTCTACACGGCTTGCCACGGGCCAAAGCATGTCTGTGTCTTACACGACTCAGCATGCTGTATTGTTTCTCATGGCGGCGGCCGGCAGACTGGCAGAGAGTTATCACCCAAGAACCCCCAGGAATAGAGGCAAACAAGACACTGTCAACATCCAACTATGCTAATGTGATAAAAGCCTGCTTTTCCTTTTATTACTTTCTCCTTTTCATTTTGCCCCCTCCGCGTTATGTAAATGTAGGTACAAATTTAACGTGGCTAATCACGGTTTGCTCATCCAGCCTGTAGACATCTGTCATGTGAGCCATTAAAGAGGCGAACATTAAAAGCAAGGTTGTTGTTGTTGTTTTGATCTTCCGTCCGACCTACTCAAGCGAGCCGTGGGATCACCGAGCACTCCACTGACCCTTTCATCTTCAAATGCATGTCTTTAATTATCTTCGTAAAATAAGAACAATTGGCTCGGAAAAGGCATAAAGACACGACAGTTCCTGGTTCCTCGTCGTTCTCAAGTCCTCAACATAACATCCTCATTAATATGCAGAAGATGGTTATTTTTGTAATAGTCCTCCAGCAGCCAGAGCAGAAGGGTCAATTGGTTTCAACAGCCCATTTAAAAAGCAAACTGAAATAAGGCGGGTCAGAATGAAATGAAGATCTTCTTCTTCCAGAGTTTGCGCACGCGCTTGCCAGGAATAGGACTCCAGCACACCGGCAGCCATAAACGAATCTAGTTAAACTAGGTTTAGGTTAGTGAACTCATTCATGCGTTACAGAATTTTTTTTACTAGAAGATATTGACGAGCAGAGGCCGCAGCGTAGCACGGCAGAGGTCTGGAGTGTTGTGTTCAATTTATGTAATGATAAGTCCAACCTTTGGAGACAGCCAGAGAGCTGTCATATCCAAGATTTGCAATGTCCTTCACATGCAATGATGTCTTCATTCAGCTAGGACGCAGTGCTGAAGCTCTAATGAAAAACAGCAGGTCTCCTTCTAGAGCGTCGCGTGCTTTCACTCTCCTACAGTCTCCTGCACTTAGCTACTTCATTTCCTGTGTAATAAATTAAGAACAGGATCCAAAGGAATTAATAGACTCTAATAGCCCCGTCGATAAGATGATGTACTGTACGTTTTTATCTCCCTCACAACCTCTTTCGTCTTGTTCCATGCAGATTATAACTCTGCTGGTTTAATATAGCTTTGTCAACCATTCATGAGCATCAATCTAACAGCAGGGGCCACTACCTCTTATCTGCTGACCCCACACCACCATGCCTCCACAACCTCTCTCTATTATCGAGTCCGCCGATACACCCCTCCACCCTCTCCCCCTACTGGCCACCCCGGCCCCCCAACACCCTCCAGCACCACACCACCACCTACTGCCACCCACCTCCATCTCTTTTCTATGAATAAGAAAAATGATAACATGCAGGCACTGATGACCTGGGGAAATTACTCTTCTGTTTCACACGAACACGCAATATTCCAGTCTGTCTCTTCTCCTCTCTGACATTAATCACTGTTTGTCAGCTGTCTTTGTTTTTTTCTCAGTTCAGTCACATATAATTAAGCAACACTTTTTTTTTACCTGTTGGAGTTTCTTGTTACTATTTTTATGTTTTGGAACTGTAATCACTGTAATGAACATTTCCCACATGTAGCTCGTGGAACAAACAGTTATCATCTCCACCTTTAACATTTCCTGCTTCTGCTTGGCATGTTCCTGAGGTGGATGTGTGTGTAGTTAATAGATAAGTTAGATTAAAGCACCCAGTAACCCCAGACTCGTTAGGCAAAAAACGGTTAGAAGTAATGTGTCTCTAAGTACAGTTGTATAACAGTCTCTCTCTGCTGCTGGTTCTGCTCCACAGAGAAGCCCTCACACATGTTGAAGGGCATCTTGTAAACCTTTGGCTCGTATTTTTTTTCTTCCGAGGCAGTTTGAGCCAAAGCTGCAGTTCTTCCTCTCCCGGAGAAATGGAGCTTTCAAGCGTGATGCTTTAAGCCCAGGCCCGTGTCGCCCAGAACTCCTGGAGGTTTCAATTTCTGCAGGGTTCTGTGTATTTCTAATCAGAGCCTTCCTGCAATGGGTAAGATTAATCCCTGCCTCTGTGCCACTACTGAGGGGTATATGTGGGGATGTGGGGTTGTGTGTGTGGGGTTGGGGGGGGGGGGGGGGGGGCTTTGGCTTATAATGGCTACCATCCATCATTTAGGTGTGCACTTCATGTCAATGACTGTGAGGTAAGATTGCTGCTACCACAACACTGACACTGATAACACACACAAAAAAGTCAAAATTCCTGTGCACTAGCGTGTACAGAGGGAAGTGACTGACCATATATCAAGCATAATATCAAACCGAGCACAGACATGGTTCCTTTGATAAGATCATACTTAAGCATGTTTAGAAAATAATTTTGCAGTGCGTTTTGAACGCCAGCACGCCAATTACCACTCACAGCTTTAGATTCTCGTGTGCATCTCCATTCTTGTAGATCGACAACCAGAGAGACTTTGCTTTGAAATGGTCCTACTCACAAAAATCCCCTTCGTTTGAAAACATGTGCTACACAGGAAGGTTAAAAATATGTCCTTTTAACAGGAAACAGGAAATTGGATTAAGGTCTAGCTAGGGTTTACCTTACCTGATTGGCAAACCCCAGGAATAACTTGGAAAAGGAAGCCGCTAGTGTTTCAGCATTTTTTTTTACCCAGTAGACAGGATGAGCTCAACTACACAATAAGGCAGAGGTCCGGGAGAAAGAGATTAGTGTTTTAAAGAGCAATGGAGGAATATACTTAAACCTTACTATGTATTACAGGTTATGTTGTGCTTCTACCTGTGAGGACTGATAAAAACGTGCACTCCTCATTTAAACGACATTTGGAGATAACATGGAAAGAGAGAATGACTGACATTTGCGGGAAACTAGGGAGGAGATCCTTACAAGGCAAGGACTGTCTGATATGGAGAGATGGAAAATAGCAGTCTATATGTGCATATTTTACAGCCCTGAATCGAATATAAACCACCAAACCTATATTTCATTTGGTTTATCGGGTGTTCAGATGACTACCCATTATATCATTACAAGCGAAGGAGAAATGTGAGAAAATTTGATTGGCTCTGAATAAGCCTTCTGTGTCCTGAGCTCCTGCCTTGTTTTGTATGTTTTATTCTATTTCAAATCTGCTACTTAAGAGTCCATTGTGGGGTTTATTTCCCCCCAGGGCAGTTCAGGTAAAGATTATCTTTAGTTTGATGGTCTTGAAAAACGAACTAATGAACTAATCAGTCTATCAGTCTGTCTATCTAAAGGTATATAGCTAAGAATATATATTTTAAACATTCTTGATTAACTCGTGCTCAGATTGAAGACAAGGAAATGTACAATACACATACATTGCAAGATGTTTGATTTGCTTCAATTGAATCCTTACTTATTCATGTATACAGTCAATATCACTCAACTATAAAATAAAATAATTACAGTAACAATATTTATACATGAAATTGTTACAATATTAGTGAATAACAATACTGAAAGACACAACAGAAGCCATTACATGTTTTGCATATTTTAATATGTAAGTATCCTTATGAAAAAAACATGGATTAGAATAATCAGAACCTTTCCTCATGTGAAGCCCCCCCCCCCACACCCACCCCACCCCCACACCCAGCACAGAGCCGTCTCCAGGTTCACCGGGTTCGTTTCAGGCTCATTAGAGACAGTCGATGGAAATGCTGTTCTCTGCAGCTGGGGGGGGGGGGGGGGGGGGGGGGGGGGGGGGGGGGGCTTCCTGCTGTCTGTATAAGAGCACACTAAGGTTTCTTTTTATGTTTCTGCATGTGTGTGTGTGTGTGTGTGTGTGTGTGTGCTCACAGTTAGTGTCCTACAGGCTGATGTACACTTGACTTGGACCCACAAGGACTACACATACCATATGCAGTATTCTCACTACCATGGACAATAATCTCCACACTGACACGCTTGGCCCTTACACACAAACCTTCAGGCATCAGGAAGAAAGTTGCCCCAGACGTGTTCTAGAAGCTCTTTACAGTTAGAAGGAGTTATTTCTTTCTTCCCCCTGATAAACTGTCAGCGGTGGGTGGAGCTCCTTTCTTTTCACCTCCGCTGTGTTGTGGATGGAGCTACGTGCAGGTTGAGGTGAATGAGCCTGCTGCACCCGGGGCCCCTGCCTTCATGCTGCACCAGGGGCCCCTGCCTCCATGCTGCACCAGGGGCCCCTGCCTCCATGTTGCACCAGGGGCCCCTGCCTTCATGCTGCACCAGGGGCCCCTGCCTCCATGCTGCACCAGGGGCCCCTGCCTCCATGCTGCACCCGGGGCCCCTGCCTCCATGCTGCACCCGGGGCCCCTGCCTCCATGCTGCACCAGGGGCCCCTGCCTCCATGCTGCACCAGGGGCCCCTGCCTCCATGCTGCACCAGGGGCCCCTGCCTCCATGTTGCACCAGGGGCCCCTGCCTCCATGTTGCACCAGGGGCCTGTGCCTGCTACACCCTCCTGCCCCCACCACATCCCCCCACCCCGCCTTTCTCCAGGCACCAGGTAATTAACTGGAATGTCAACAAGAGATGAACGGGGCTGAAATAATAGCTTCTTTTATCTACGAGCTGTGATCATTATCTTTGTATTTTTCTTTTTCTCCCATCTCCGAGGCTGCCGCCCACCGCCTCGCCTTTGTCTTATTTGTTCTAAATTGATGACATCCTTTACTTACCTTTAAATGAGCCTACCCTGAGGACCCAGTGTTCTGAAGAGGCTTGCCGAGGAGCGAGAACTTCCATTTTCGAGTTGCTACGAGGAAAATGTGAGTGAGCCCTTGACAGGTTACTAATTCACCACTTAAACCTCAGGAACAGCCAAAAAAACAAAAAAAAAGAATCCTACATTATTAGTGAAACGTCCTGTGTGTGAACTCTTTATCAGCTCATCTGATTTTGCCACTTGACAAAGAGACTCATATATTAAAAGGCATGTGGCTATTTGGCAAGACTAATAATAAGCAGGCAAAGGGTTAAAGGGAAGGACCTGTAGCTGTGGTTTTTCCAGTGGTTGAGCAGGTAGAGAGGATGGTGTCTCTTTTCCATGACCTAGCCCTAAGGTCACGCCCAGCGGTGGATAACTGCCTCTCGCTGTCAGGCTGACCGAGGAGAATCTACGGCCACTGAAGCCACAGCACGCCTTACGCAAGCAGAGCAGCAAGGTGGAAAAGAAAACGAAATGAAAAGGAACCCCTCCAAAGTCCTGAAAAAACGAGGTCGAACCTGCAGACGAAACGTGTGAAGCAACGGCGGCTCGCCTTTTCTGTGGGGAAGAAGTGTGGTTTGTTTGGTTAGGGTGTAGCAAACATAGCAGGGTTGTCCGCTGAACGATAGCTTGCATCAGCTTGCATCAGTCTCAACATTGTGGCCACCTCTACATGATCACCATGCATAAAATATGCACTGGGTCCTGTCGCAATCTTTAACAAGAGCTCTGGAGCACACTGGAGTCGTGAAACTATGAAACTTAGAGACCAAGTCTAGTCTACAGTCGTGTCCTGGGCTTATTCATCCTTTAATCTACTCTATAACGATTTTTATAGTTTATTAATCATGTAGTGAACAGTTTGTCTTTTTATTGTCTTTTTATTGCATGTTCTGTCTGGTGGCATCGTTGTCCATATTTATTGCATTTGCACCGTTACTCTGTTCACATGCGCTGTTGTCTGCTGTTTCATGTCAAATGTCGCACTGTGTCCTGGAGAAAGTGTTTTTTGTTCCTCACTCAATATCTGTGGTTAAAAGGAATGACCTCAAAGTTGACTTAGGTATGAACCAATGACCAGGGTTCTGTGTATGAACCAATACACAGAACCCTGCAGAAATTGAAACCTCCAGGAGTTCTGGGCGACACGGGCCTGGGCTTAAAGCATCACGCTTGAAAGCTCCATTTCTCCGGGAGAGGAAGAACTGCAGCTTTGGCTCAAACTGCCTCGGAAGAAAAAAAAACGAGCCAAAGGTTTACAAGATGCCCTTCAACATGTGTGAGGGCTTCTCTGTGGAGCAGAACCAGCAGCAGAGAGAGACTGTTATACGACTGTACTTAGAGACACATTACTTCTAACCGTTTTTTGCCTAACGAGTCTGGGGTTACTGGGTGCTTTAATCTAACTTATCTATTAACTACACACACATCCACCTCAGGACAGAAATCTAGAGTTGAAGCCGTGTTTATGCAGCTTTCGAACTTAGATTTGGATTGAAGGTGCCAACAGGCCATTATGAACATTGCACCAAATCTTTCATCCAACTCTCCCATTAGATCTTTTTTCCAATAGAGAAACTGCAATTCAAGTGTTATCACTGAACATTTGAACACATAATGCAAATAATAAAAATGATAAAGCAGGAAATAATGAGGCATTTTGGCCAGAATAACTAAAACCTTATATTAAACAATCAACTTTCTTTGTTCTTCCTACATGTATTTAGATGGTAGGTAGAAAAATTAAACGAGTTCTCTTCTCTGGATCTTCTGTGTTGCCCTTTGCCTTCACATGGGTATGAAACATGGACCTATGCTATCTAACTGGCTTCAGAAATCGACAGTTTTGAAAAGGGCACATATGCACATGTGAATCTATGTCCACTGTGCTCCTTCTGTCTGTGTCAGCAAGCTGAGAAAGAGCCCCCCCTCAGGCAGTGCAATCCATCAAGCCAGGGCCTGGCCTTCAGACTAAACACACTCTCATTATAGTAGGTCAGGCCACCCCCATCCCGCACCACAGAGCTCCTGAATACATGTTTACTATTACCACACAAATGACTAAACAATTGTGCCAAGGCTGGGAGACCACAACCAAACACTACCATACTGAACATATGCCCTGTGTTTGTGGGTAGTACTAACAGCACAGTGACAGCCGGTTATAGCCGAGCTGATCGACAATGCGAAGTCCACCAGACCTGAGCAGTCATGGCTTTCCCCAGTGATGTATAGTCGTTTGGATGTCATTCGGTGCATGGAAATTAGTGGTAAAGACATGTGTTAAACTATATTATTATGCAGAACACTCAGGACTTATAGAGCTTTTTCATAGCTTTGCACTTTTTTATCCTCAAGAGGTCCGTTTTTGAGAACCAAAGCCTTATTTTCAGATGGAGCTTTAATGATGATTCTCTCAAGACCATCTTAGAGATGTTCACACTAGCTATGCTTGTCACCACTATGCTAACATGGGGTCAAGAAATTCTACCGCAAACTAGTAGAATGTACAATGTAGAAAGTAGAAAGCAGAATACAGTATGTAGAATGTAAAATATAGAATATAGAATACAGAATGTAGAATATAGAATATAGAATACAGAATGTAGAATGTAGAATATAGAATACAGAATGTGAAATGTAGAATATAGAATATAGAATACAGTATGTAGAATGTAAAATATAGAATATAGAATACAGAATGTAGAATGTAGAATATAGAATACAGAATGTAGAATGTAAAATATAGAATATAGAATACAGAATGTAGAATGTGGGAAGTAGAGAGCAGAATACAGAATGTAGAATTTAGAATGTCCTGTGGCTAAAGTAGTAATCAGAATGAGGGAATAAGGGATTCATTCATGTAAAAAAGCTTGGTCCTCTCTGAGGGGTGTGTGTGTGTGTGTGTGTGTGTGTGTGTGTGTGTGTGTGTGTGTGTGTGTGTGTGTGTGTGTGTGTGTGTGTGTGTGTGGTTGAGGAAGCTAATGGTAGTGGTGAAGAAAAACTGTCCAGTGCATTTGAACTGCTAGAAGTGTTTGTGTTCAGACAAGCTCTCACTGGAGTGTTAAGAACATCTTGTTTACATTCTCGTGAAGTCTCTGCGGTTGAAGTGTCTGAAGCAACAGACCTTTAAAGTGTGGAGACACAGGGTCAAATGCATTACAGTATGTATTCCACTTCAGAAGCTTCTTATCTAATCCTGATAACAGAACTGGTTTGCTTTCCCCCATTCTCCACGGCCATGCTGTTTCCACTGGGGAAACACACAAGCAGAGGAAGAATAGAAAACACTTTTAGCTAAAACTGCACTCCTGTGATGTTGACGCAAGGCAATGTTTCAGAATGTGCGGAATTCACAAAAAAAACAGCATTATCCAAAATACACTTACGGAAGGTTGGAGTAGAACGTTTAAACGTGAAAAAGTGACTTTTATTTGCAGATTTTAAGAGAGCTGTTACCCCTACCCCAAAGCCCCACTGAAGGAGGGAGTTCGTTCATACAGATTAACAGTCGCAAAAACAAAAGTGCCACACAACAGTCAGGACGGGCCATTTGCATGACGACAGAAGAACACTCGGAGTTCACACGTCTAACGACGCCCGTTAGCTAAGCCATGGCCCCTCAGACCAAAGCTAGCTGTCCCGTTCCCAATCACCGAGCAGGATGTGGGGCAAGTCGACTCATTTATGTGAATGGGACCACGGAGCAGCCGCTCCTCGAGGTGTCACGTTCGTTTAGCTCCGTTTGAGCTGAAAGGGAAAAGGGAGGAAAGTTAAGGGACAAAGCTACATCCTATCACCAAGCCTCAACGGGGTGAACACAGAGGAGTCAGCAGGGAAGAATTTTATTAGTGTGTTTTGCTACAGAAGTAGGAGCTGCTGGTACCTAATCTGGGTTTGGCCTTTTGTGAGCTGAGGAGATTGAAGGCATATCGAGCACACCTGTCTGGGGGCCGTTCAGAAGGAATACATTCCTTCATCTTCAATAGCAGATAGTGGCTAGTCAGGGGTGCCTATCGATCCCTCCTTCTGTGGGGCTGGGGGGCGTGAGGGTGGAGTGACGTGGGGTTGGTGTTGGGGGGGAGGCCACCAATGATAAGCGGCCACCAGGAGATGAGTCATTCCCATCTGGAGGCTCTTACATTTGTTTGATTCAATTCAATAGTACTTCACTGGCATGACAAATATTCACACTAGTATTGCCAAATATTTCATGAAGCAATTAACACTGATAAACAAAAGATAGATTTAAATATTGTACCACCAAATAGCAGGCATGGGTGATAATAATAATAATATTAATAATAATAATAATAATAATAATAATAATAATAATAATAATAATAATAATAATAATAAAACTGTGAGCATGTGCTTGTGGGTCAATATGTCTGATATATGATATAGTCACTCACTGTTCCTTTGTGGGGGAATGTACAGTACTGCCAGTGTGATCTCTCTACCTTCACCAAGAACATGCGTAAGAACATGAGTCATTTGTATCTTCAGTTGGGGAGCTCTGCTTTAATCATCAATCCTGGCACTGCTGGTGATGTCTCTGCTCTTTATGTACCAGCACTGTTTATGTCTTCTGGTCTGTATGGTGAGGCGGTGATCACTGACTGTACCTAGTCAGAGTGGATCCCAATGTGGGATCACACAGCATGCTTAAGCAATATACCATGGTGTACTCTCGATTCAGATCCAGATAACACTCCACATAACATTTTATCCAGATGACATTTTACGACATAATTTTTATCGAGTTTACCATTAAGTGATATAGTTTTTGTTTGTTTTTTGTTTGTTTTGTTTGAATTTGGGTGATTCTGATTGGGTTTGCATGTATGTTCTGGTCCAGAGAGTGTGTAGTGTTGGTAGTGTTTTGGTAGTTTTGGTGCTGCAGAGTTTTAGAATGAGATGAGAGGGGGTCACTGTGTTTTAAATGTGCCCTAAATTAGATTTTCTTTTTTGGACCTTTGTTATTAATGATTATCGATTAACCTTCCTAATTCTGCCTGCATGCATTGTTAGTGGCATTCCTGTGAACCTTTCAAAGAGAACTGTGCAGGGTTTCAGTTGGACGTTTGTCCTGTTTGCTGAGGTCCTGATTCATAAGTGGGTTTCCCAAGCTCATGGCTGTAGAGGGCAACTGGTGAAATTTCATATCTGAATTCTGATTGGACCTTCTACTGTCCTTAAATAATTCCAATTGTTTGAGTATTCAATAATGTTAAAACCTAATGTAAACATGTGTATTGATGCCCGGGATCAGGAACCTGTCTGGAATATTAGAACAATAGTCCGTCCCAGCCCAGATCTGACTGTAAAGCACCAGTTCTCTCTATCTCTCTTTCTCTCTCTCTTTCTCTTTCTCTCTCTCTCTCTCTCTCTCTGTGTTTGTTTCATGTGTCTGATTCTTTTTTCCTTCCCTGTGCCTTTCCTCTCTGATGGGCCCATTTTGCCCATTATAAAAGCTCCATCTAATTTACTGTAACGCCTCAGTGCTCCGTGGAGGGGGCTATTATTGATGGCAGTAGGGTGTAGCAGGAGCCACTTAATGTGACAATGAGAATTCTTAAAAGGCGTTGGGTTAAAGCTTCACTCCCATTATGCACATCTGAATATGCATGCTCTCAAAGTGGACAATAGATTAGATTCAATTCCATACTAAATTTCACTAAAATATCAAACCAAACGGAGCCATACAGAGCAAAAGCAATGCAAAACCACCCACATAAATATAAAATGTCACAAACCGTGGCGTAAGTGAAGAGAAAAATATCTGCCTTTTTTGCCCATACTTAAAAGCGTATGTTAGATGTTAGATTGCTCAGGCCTGTACACTGTCTCCTCGCTACGGCTGATCTTTCACCCACCGCACCAGTTGGCCATTCAGCACACCACGCCACTACTGGTGGAAATAAACCTGAAGCTGTATTTCAGTATCTCAGTGTAAAAGTGCCCTTGCCAAGCTTGGGCGGAGGGGGGTTGGGTGGAGGGAGTGTGTGCAGAAAGTGTGTGTGAGGTGTGTATGTGGGTGGGGGTGGGGGGGTGGGTGGAGATCCACTCATTGCATTTTCAGTGTGTCACCACGTGAGTTGGAAGGGGTGAGCCGGTGCTGTGCTGGGTGGGGGCTGGGCGGTGTAAATTCAAAGGGGTAAATGATTGCCCTCTAGGGGCCACATGAGGAGAGAGCACAGTGAGGCTGCTTATCTGTGGAGCCTTGGCAGACAGCCAGAACGGATGCTGGTCTGGGCCGCAGGGAGACACACTGCGATCTGCCTTGACACAGCAAACTGCCTCCTCGAACTCTGTAAACATCACTGCACGAAGAGAAGACATTTGTTTGCACAAATATGTAAACCAAATTTTGTTTTCCAATTTGCTGGAGCTCATGTCCTATTTTTTTCTGGTATTTTTTTTTTAACTCAAAATTAGACAATTGAGTATTTGTAATTTGTACCTTGTAGCAACAGTCTAAACGATTTTGTTTGTGATAAAGTAAATTACACTATTACAGCTTATTAGATACAAATTTACAGACAATAAAAAAACTGCAGTGACCAATTTTACTGCTCAAACGCCACCAACAGTTTTTAACTGCACTATGAAATCTGACATTCGCAAATGGGACATGCAAGGTACATAAAATATTAATTTGCTTTATGATGACCCAAATCCAAACTATTTTATCTGCTCATTCTGTGCAATGAACTGCGGTCTGTCTCCTTGAGAAGACGCCGCTCGTTCAATTGCATATGCGTGTCCTGCACACCAAGTCCAGACCAGACAGCGTGAAAACCCCACCTACAAAACCCAAGTCACCAATGAAACCTTTGAAACAAGCGTAAAGGGTTAACGGGACGTCTGAAAGGTTCTGGGCGGAGCAGAGGCATTCTATTGGATCATTACGAGTGACGATGTGGATCTGAAAAACCCCAGAGAAGTAGTTAAGAAGGCGGTCAGTAACTTTGCAAAGAGATTTGACTGAGCTTGAGTCCGCGGTACCAGGACCGACGTGCGTTTGAACTTTAGGAGACTGTGAAGCACAACACGGAACATGGTGCAGCACACGGAGCACAGCGAGACGGAGAGCAGCATGTCGCGGGAGGCCACGGACACCGAGGAGACGGAACCGATGTCTTGCAGTCCGGTGCCACCCAAACCTGACTGGTGCAAGACAGCCACCGGGCATATCAAACGACCGATGAATGCGTTTATGGTTTGGTCCAAGATCGAGAGGAGAAAGATAATGGAGCAGTCTCCGGACATGCACAACGCCGAGATATCCAAAAGACTGGGCAAGCGCTGGAAGATGTTGAAGGACAGCGAGAAGATCCCCTTCATCCGAGAAGCCGAGCGCTTGCGGCTACAACACATGGCAGACTATCCCGACTACAAGTACAGACCCAAGAAAAAACCAAAGCTGGACAATTCTTCCAAACCGGCCGCGCTTTCGCCGGAGAAAACCAGCCACAAGACCGTCAGAGCTCCGGTGAAGAAGGGCACGAAGACGAAGCTGGCCAAACCGGGGACGATCACGACCAAACCGTCGCAAGATGTTCGGTACAACTACGTTTTCACAAACTTAAAGGTCAGTAAGTCCGTCAAAAGGGAGCTTACAGATGATGATGATGATGATGATGATGAGGACGACGACGACGAGGAGGACGACTACGAGGACGAGCTACCGACTCGGATTAAAGCCGAGTACGACGAGGAGCCGATCGGGGCGCGCGGCGTCGCCAAGGTGCCCGCGAGCCCCACTCTGAGCTCCACGGCCGAGTCGGAGGGCGCGAGCATGTACGAGGAGTCCGGGCGCGCGAGCGCGCGCGAGGAGTCCAGACGCGCGAGCGCCGCGCCGGGCAGCAGACTGTTCTACAACTTCAAGAACATCACCAAGCAGAACGCCGCGTGTCCCGCCTCGGTCTCGCCAGCGTCTTCGTTCAGGTCCGGGTCCACTTCGTCCGGTTCCGGCGAGGACACGGACGACCTGCTCGTGGACTTCAGTTTGAACTTGGCGGCAGGCGCGCACGGAGCGGAGCTGGGGAGCGGTTCTGGAAATCTGTGTCTTTCTCTGGTGGATAAGGATTTGGACTCTTTTAGCGAGGGCAGTCTCGGCTCGCATTTCGAGTTTCCGGACTACTGCACCCCCGAACTCAGCGAGATGATCGCGGGTGATTGGCTGGAGGCGAACTTTTCTGATCTAGTGTTCACCTACTAAGTGTGGACGGGTTCGCCAGCGCGCACATGTCCCGCGTCTTCAGGTCCTTTTGAATTGCCTCCTGGGCTTGTCCCCCACCCGCCGGGGCAAAGGAAGCGAAAACAGATGCGTTACGAGGAAGGTGACATCGCAAAACGTGACGTTTTTCGCCATGACAGGGTTTTATGGTATTTTTTTCCTGTGGGCCCGCAGTGAAACTGCTAAAGTGGAGATGGACCGCAAAATGTAAAATCTGACCCGTGCAGTCGCATCCCACCCGCATCTCTACAGGGAGCCGAGACGCGACTGCAGCTCAGAACGGAGGCGAATCTGAAACACTGTTCAGGATGTAACTTTTCCGAGATTTTGTGATTTCTGTACAAATGTTTGTTTTGTAATCGGTTCCGTTTCTCTCCAGGTATGGAGATAACTGCTCTAGAACACAGGTATGGCAGGAAGCATTTTGATACATAACCAACATACCTCATCTTTTTAAAAAAGTGAAATATTTTCTGGCATATTTTTGTACAGTTAAAGGGAATGTTCTTACTGTGCTCTCAGTGAGGTTTCTTCAGGCACTTCTACCCGGTTTCATTGGTTCAAGCATGCAAGAGTTAAATCAGATAATCTTGCATCCAAATGCCTTGTTATCATTTCGGTCTAGGTTGTGTACAATTGTAGATCTGACGATGCGTTTCTATAAAGATGTACAATGGAATTGGGGAATTTTAGACCTCATTGCTGGTACTAGATTCAAGATTGTATATGTTCTGTA
Source organism: Brachyhypopomus gauderio (assembly GCF_052324685.1). Lineage (NCBI taxonomy): Eukaryota > Metazoa > Chordata > Actinopteri > Gymnotiformes > Hypopomidae > Brachyhypopomus > Brachyhypopomus gauderio. Next base: position 599,964 of record NW_027506925.1, on the reverse strand, counting down.
ATATAGTAAAGTTAGGAGTTTATGTATATCAGTGTGAATGGGTCCCAAATAGCAGGTGTGAAACTTGGATTTGTTTTGCATTTTACTATCTTAATTAAGTGTTTTTGTTTTGTGGGGTTTTTTTTTCCATTATTTTGTGCAATATAATCTTGAAATGGACCATCTGCGTTTTGTAGCAAAGGAAATGCATTACATGTCGTCATGCTGAAGTCTGTATCTTGACAAATAAATCAGCTGGAACTGATAACACGTCTGGTTTTTGTGTCTGTGTACGAAGGTTCCTCCCTCTTCCTAGCCAGCAAGGACCCTCTTCCTTGGGGGAGAAAAAAAAATCAAATCTCGCGCGGTATTAAGGGCAACTTTGATTGGTGGAAAATTGGTGGCCTCGGGCCCATGTGTTAGGCCACTCTTGCTGGGCAATCGTTGAGCAGCTGTTTCCTTCAAAGCTACTGAATTTAAGAATGACAACAGAATTTAAATGCAACTTTGCACATCGCCTTGTTAGAGCCATTTTAAAGATGGGCTGCATACATTTGATACAATGAATTCTACAAATGCATACTACTTTTAAGCTGAATTACAAAAAGGTCACAAATTACTTTTCAAAATACAATACTTAGTTTATTCATTTTTGTGTTATTCATCAGGTAAACCCTCAGCTACAAACATCTTGACAAATCTGACCAAAAAGTCACTTGAAACATGGCTAATATAACATGTAAAAGAAGGAGTTTATTGCAACTCTCTTTTGGCACATATGTTAATCCACAGGAGAGTTGCCTTCTGGAGGGCGGCCATGACATAGCTTTGATTAGCCACCGCTGCTCTGTTCATGGGTGTTTCCATCCGGACGAGTGAAAGTGCCTCTGTGACTCTCACTTTTCCTCCCTTTCTGCTCATCCACAAAGCCTATCATTTCCATAAAAGCTCTGTGGCCTTTTGAATAAGCTATGTGCTTTGATAAAGCCAAGGCATATCTGTGTGTGGGGGAGTGGGGGTCCCGGGAGGACTTTCAGTGGTGTGCTATTTGCAAGATTTTAAATGCTCCGAGGGCCTTAACCACTTTGGTGAGCAGGTCAGTTTTCTGTTCATATTCATTTTGCAGCTAATGCTCTGTGGCCATATGTTCACCCAGGGTACTGAGCATGACGAGGGCCATTATGTGTCTTTTTTCAGCACCGATCTGGGGGTTGTTCAGGCTATGAAGCACAGTAGTGTCATTTAAAATGAACCCAGTGGCTGTTGTATTGCTTGATTAGCAAAGGAAGCAATGAATGCTACAAGTTAATTATGATGAAGGCAGTATGACAGGGTTGTCTGATCTTTCTCTCTCTCTCTCTCTCTCTCTCTCTCTCTCTCTCTCTCTCTCTCTCTCTCTCTAAGTAAGGTACAGAGCCTGGTCCTATACAGTCAATATTTTATTATATGCATTTTATACCTATAAAAAGCATCTATTTGCTCAAGAGGATTCAAAACCCCTGGGTGAAAGAATGTCTTCAGATGTATTTGTTCAGACAGTCTGAATAATTATACAGTCAGATTAGATTACTGGAAATGCTGATATATTTGAGTGAATTAATTAAGCTCCAACCAGTTACTAAACATGCGCAGCACACTTCAACAGAGAGAGCTATTAGCAGTACAGTGTTACTTATGCCATATCTAGCTTGAATATCCGACTGCATTTATTCCTGCATGTTAAAAGAGTCTTTGAGATGCGCACATGGGCAACTTGTTAAAGGTATGAATTAAGCTGATTTGGCAGTGTCTACAGGAGTTCGTCCCTCGGCTGGGTGCCAGCCCCTCCCCCTTACCCTGCCCAGCCCCGTGGCCCCGCCCACCCAGCGTTTGCATCGTTTCTGCTGTGGCTTCATTAGCTCCTCTCCTCTGCCAGGTGGACAGAAGAACGCCGGACACAAAAGCAGGTGATTGACACTCATACTGCAGAGAGTGTGTGCATACCTCACTGCTCCACACACACACACACATACATACACACACAGATGGTGGGTTGGTATCGGGATGTCTGTAAGTCTGTCTGTAGTGTAGGCTAAACCCAAACAGATCTTTTGCTGAATTTGCATGCCAGACCTTATGTCGCTGCTTCCAGAAACAGTAATTGGCATGCACACTTAAATATGCGCAGCAAGCCACTGCCCTGTTACTGCCATTATTAGTATAGCATGGTTTCATTAGAGAAACTGAAAATATGATAATGGCTATAATTCTGTTGTGAATGTATATTTCCTCTTAAACAGACAGTTGAGTTAAGCAGAAGCTGGAGGTATTAAAGCTCCTCCTACTGAAATCCATGAGGAAATTTAATTGGCAAAAAATCTGATTTCCTGGGATTTTTTGCTCACTCAGTAGCTAATGTACATTGTTTATGTGTGCTTTCTTTGACATCCTTCCTGCCTTTGAACATTGACTTAATTTATCTGCTTGTCATTGTTCACATTCTTCCTGATCGTATTTGGTGTTGTAGACAAATGCCTGTATCTTCCAAACTTGTTTACATTCACTACTACTCTTAATATACTTGTATGCATGCGTATGCATATTTATATGCATTAGCATAATCAGTGTCACTGAGTCTCCCAGCTTCCTGGATGCTCTTCTACTAGTGGCATTTGGATTATATGAGTGCATGAGGACTCCTAATTTATGTAAATGCGAGAGTCACTGACAGGGACGTTGGACAGTGGGTAAACGTGGACATGACTACCGGGCCCTTCCAACAGCCTCCAAGTAGCCTCAGAAATAAATATATTTATTGTGTACAGGGCCCAAAAATTGGTGCTAAACCCCTGGTTCCTGGCAGTGTTTGTTTTATGTGCCTGGAATTTTTTTTTCTTTCACCCTTGTTATTCACACCTTGAAATCCCTGAGGAACTGTATTCCTTCATTCATTCCTTCAGCTCCACAACATTTCTGAGGTAGTTGGCGGATCAGTTCATTTCTGGATCTCATCCCTGTGACTGGTCTCCTGCAGCTGTCTCGAAATTCACACCACCTTCACATATACTCTGTTTTCTGTAGTTGAGCTTGCCAAACAGAGATATCAAATCAACCAAGGTGCCACAACATGTCAGCGTGCTTTATACGAGGCCTTTTTGGTAACTCCCTTCGCTACAGCCCCCATAATCTGGCTTGGGTAGATCTTTCCTCCTGGGCTTTAGGAACTAGCTGCTTCTGCTGGAGTAGCAGGAGTTCTCTCTTGCAAACACAACCCCCACCAAACAACACCCTCCACACTCCTCCTCTCATTCTTTTGGGTCCTCCTCGCTTGTCCCTCACCTCTCAAAACAGTGTGACCCAACGCTGAAGCTTACCATCGCCTCCCACTGCAATCCTCCCCTTCCCCAGCCTCTGAGGTCCAGACCCAAACAGAGATAAGCCTGGCTTTCTTCAACTTCCTGTTGAGCCCGTGAGCCGATAAGAGCGCTGGAGTGCTGTTGCTGCTTGAGTCGCGTGGAGGAAATTTTCATTACCTTTATTGACCAAGGCAATCAATGCCAACTGCCCGTAACCTAGTGCCATCCGTCAGTCTGCACCCTGGGTGGCTCGTACGCAGGACTACCTCCAACCAGTCTGTCGCGTTGCACGTATGCGTCTGTCTGGACGTACCCGCCCTGGCTGAACTCATTTCTGCCCCTGACCAATAGTGCAGGATTGGTATAATTAATTCATTCACTTGAATAGGGTTGCGGTGGCAAGCTTAAGCTATGGAAGGCCACCGAACTCATGTCTGTACCTGCTTCTGAAAAAGTCATTGAAGACTATGTATGCATGAAAAGTCTATCATGCATTTGTGCCCAGTAACAAGTCTTTTTCCTTCAGACATTCTTTATGTTATATATACAACTCCTCAGAAGGTTGAGTCCTAACAGACTTCCAAACACAGGCCTTTATTTTCAAGTATTTAGTATTACATTTGCCATGCTAGTCATAGAGTTGATAATGGCTGAATCTGCTTTAATTAGCACATGTATTAGCTGGCTAACATTTTCGAGCACTTACACTCCCAGGTTATTTGTTATCTCTACTCCCTTATCTGACAACATAATTGAACAATCTATAATTCCTCTGCTTTCCACAGCAGGAGAACCATCTTGGTCTGGAGCATTGATTATATTGATTCTCTTGGAATGTATGCTACTTTCTCTTTCAGTGTAAACTTCTTCTCTGGAAAGAAAACTCTCCTAACCTGCTTTTGAACAAAAGCACATTTCTGCAGTGTCCAAGTGTGTGTGCATGTGCATGTGTGTGTGTGTGGCTGTGTGTAAGTGCGTGTATATGTTTTGTGACAGTGGGAAAAAAAATAAAAATTCACATGTATTTTATTCTTCATGCATTGTTTGCTCTCATTAAAGCGTAGGTATAGCAGGGAGGGCTTTTATTGTTTTGGCAAACTGTGACAGCATGCCAGAGATTTAGCACTAATTATGTGTGGAGGAACACACACTGGGTGCAGCAGTTATAGTCATGCACACTTGATATGTTTCAAAAGCGAAGTGACTGAAATGCAGGGTGGGAAAGGCAGGCAATGTAAACGTCCACTTAAACTGAGAAATGGCGTATTTATCAGCTGTCAGACCCCATTCTGACTGAGGACAGTCTGCTCATCAGACCAAAAAGAGAATCATTCAAAGCTAAAAGGGAGGGGGGGTGATTGGTCTGAATATTTTAAAAGACAGAGAGGGAGAAAGGTGGAGGAAAGGGCCCCCTGTATCTGTGGACAGCTGGGTTATCTTGCTTTGCTATAATTAAAGCAGGAGAGGCCTCGCTCCCCCTCGCTATCTCTCTCTGTCTCTCTCTCTCTGTTTCTCTCTCTGTTTCTCTCTCTGTCTCTGTCTCTCTCTCTCTGTTTCTCTCTCTGTTTCTCTCTCTGTCTCTCTCTCTCTCCCTCTAAGACCCTGCTTCCACTTTTCTTGTTCATTTCTCACATTAATGTGCACCCTGCGCAATGCACTGCATGTGCGAAACGCCTAATTGGCTGGTTGAAAGTCTGATCTCGTGAAGGGGGCTGTCTGGAGTTCACCCCGCCTCCCCTGACTGACCCCCCCCCCCCCCCCCCCCAAACCGCCCTCCCAATCCACCCACCCATGAGAACATAAGTGCATGTTAATAGGTGAAGGTTTCCAGTGGCCTGTCTGCTCCGTGTGCTGGGAGCCCTGTGCTCCACGCCGGGTGAATCCTGGCCTTTAGGAGGTGAAACCACGCCGGACTCCCCACATCTACGACGGCATTAGCAGCCAGCAGTGCTATGAATGGAACGCCGGGCCCGACTCCGCTTTGATTTGACGTTTTTTTTCTCCCACGGTCGAGCCGTCCTAGCCGTCCGAGCGGTGTCCTGCTATGCGCAGTGTTTACGGCAGCGTGTGGTTTGCGCGTTACGAAAAGACACGGCTCGTCTGTTTCTCTTCGACCCGAACGCGGGGCCGACGGCTCCGCCCACACGCCCGCGTGCTGCTTCGTAACCACGCGTGTGAATCCGGGACGAGCGGCCCAACCCGTGACGTCGCCTCCTCCCTGTGAGCGCACACGGCTCCGTCCCCGCTGTGCGCTTCGGGTTCCTGTCTCGTTTCTGTCTCATTCACAATCATCCAATTAGCTCGCTTGAAGGAGCAAAACAATAAACACAAGCCGAGGGAAAGGGATCACCACGCCTGATGTTTTGGTTTGCCCGAGAATGCCTTCCATTCCGAAAACGTTTCTTGGAGCAGACAAGGTCTCTGCGCTATCCTTTTACAGTAATCCCATCCTATTATGACACTATCCCAGCCCATATCAAAAGCGAACAGGCATGTTGGGACCAGGAAACTAGATGGAAAATAAGATACTTTACCAGCATTAAGCTGGGGGAAAACACACAACATGGAGAACATTACGCATTTGATCAGCTAGCTGAGATGACCTTGCTGAACCAGCAGTGCCGTGACTCCAAACAAACATGGTGTGTCATGTCTTCTCACCAGCATTCCTTCTCGTGCCGCTGTCTGGACCTCAGCTGTTCCCAACTCCACCGAAAGTTGCTTTTGGTCTTTAAGGCCAAACAGGAACTCTCGAGACTGGCGTTTCACCATGCGAGCAAGAGCACGTAATTTTTCCTGAGCACCATAGAAGCTGGCGATGTTTGATGAGAAATACAGCTGCCGGCTGGCCCTCTGTGTCTCAGCCTAGTCCACGGTAGATAAACTCAGGAGACACGAGGAGAAACGAGGAGACGGGAGGCAAACCTGGAGCCACACGCCAGCCTCTGAGGCTTCCGAGGAGCTTGTCTTGAGCTCTTTAAAACAGACGAGCTGTTTTCAAAAACGCCATTAAGTTCTTCAGGAGTGGCTCCAAGATGCAGAGAAATATCAACACCTTAGAATGGGTGAAGTCCATCCTTAACAGTGAGTCTTATACATTCAGTACAGTTCATTCCCACTTCTGAGATGAGCTGTTTGTCTCTTGTGGACATGTTCAAAAATCAAGGCACTGTCTCTGTACTGATCGCACAGTCTACATTGCTGGGCATGTTCACAATCAAAGTAATACCCATGTCGGAAATCCATCGACGCGGCTCTCTGATCTTCGGAGGAACTGCGGTCTGCCTTCCACCCGCGCAAAACACACGCAGACGGAGGCGACCGGCCAGGGAGGCGCGGTGGGCTCATTCTGGACACTCTACTGTTGTCTTGTGTATGGTACACGTTAGCGGAGGCCACGGGCGTGGGTGCTGCCTGTGAGTGATGCCCCCTGGTTTCTGCTCCACCTTTCATCTGCCGATTCATGTGGTTGGAGTGTTTGTGTTTGGGGGAAAAATGGCCTGTCATGCTAGGACTGTACTTATCTGTACATCTGTGAGCTTGGGGTGGTGGGGGTGGTGGGGGGGGTGTTTCTCAGGATCTGTTGTGTTGGGACAGCTACAACCGGGCCCAAAACCCCAAAATCCAATAACAAGAGTAAGATGTTTTTATTTCATCATTTGTCAAATACCTAATACAAACTTTTACTCGTGTGATGCTTATTGTTCAATACGTGATTTGTAACTTAGACAAGACTTTAAAAAACAAACTGAGAAGTTTGCAGTCTGCAGTTATTTTTTTTTTTAATTGTGATGCTATTGATTTCATCTAAATGAGAACACATGGAACCCCATGCTGTTGTGTCTTAATGGCTAACACCTGATACACAGTGTGCTTTCTCTATGCTAGGAGTTTATTTTCGAAGAACTTCTGGCGAAGCAGAGGAACACTTCTGTTTGCAGCTGTTCGTAACACTATCAGAGGAGTTTAGAGAAGCGGTTTGAGGACAAATGATTCTCCTGAGTGTTGAGAAACCAGCCCAAGCACAGACATCCTCGGTTCCTGGCTGTGGACCTTTGGACCCTACGGTCCCTCGGCCCACATCAGAGCCTGGAACGGGATCGGACAACCTCGCAGAGTTACAGCGTGAAACCGGACGCTTCCGCATGGGAGAAAAGAAGTGCAGAAAAGAGCCAATTAAGTTTCTCTCTCCTCCGTGAACAGACAGTCTCTCCACTGTGGGGACTGAACGCCCCCTCCCACTTACATAAGGTTTATGTAAAATCCAGACACCCACGCAGCCCGGACCGGGGCTGCCACATCAGGGTCGGTGAACGGCGTGGCACCCGGGGGGTGGGGTGTGGGGTAGGTGGTGGGGACAGCTGACTGGCAGAGGGCCTAATTTACCCGCCTTCGTGCCCAGTCTGTGTGTGTGTGTGTGTGTCCCGCCCGCATGCCAGAGTGTTCCAGCTGCGTGAGGGCCACACAGCCAGCAGGGTGGGTATAAGCACCCAACCGTCCGCACATGCCCCGCCGTACGTGCTGTGTGCTACAGGAATGCGCCACGAAGGGGGTTGGGAGGGGGGGGGGTTGTCTCCATCCTGGGGCTTTGGTCTCCGGGCATGGCGCTAGTTGTTGCTACAACTCCCATATGTGTGGGAGTAGATTGGAGGAGTGAGTGTGGAGAAACTGTGAGAGTGTGTTCTGCCAGTAGTGAGCCCTGTGATCTACCTCAGTGACATGGCAGATTGTAAGACCTGGTGACTACAGAACACCAGCCACAAAACCGTTGTTTAAAAAACTTTACAATTACAGCACAAGGCCTGAATGCTCTTAAGGTGGACCACAGCTAACGCCAAGACAGAATTTAACCAGAACGCTGTCATACATTTGAAATTACTCACCTAAACAATGACATGGTCTTTGCAGAAAAACTCCAATGTGAAAATGTTCCACTATAGCTCTTCTACTTTGGTAACATAAATTGTTCATTAAGAAATAAGTCTTTTAGCAACTGTGACATTGTGAAAATGTACATTCAATATACACATGTGAGACATTCATCATACACTGAATTCAGAATTTTCGCTTTCCTCTCTGTCAAAATCTCATACGGGCTTGTTGATGAACTAAAAGACACAAGAATTTTAGATTCTTTTTATATCCTTTATATTCTACATAGACAGATTGGGGGGAAGGAGAAAGAAAGATAGATGGAGGGAGAGAGAGATACACTACCAAGTTGATCCCTGAACCGTGGCCTAAGGTGTCCAGGTGCTCCGGGCACATATCGCTCATGGACACCTTCATGCTCAAACAGGGTGTTCCTTATAGGCAAACGTTATATACACAGAAATCCCATAACAAAATACCACTTCAGTTCATATGGGGAGGTTGCTCCCCTTAGTCAAACCCATCCAGGTCTCACTGTCGTTGCCCACATGAGCGTGGTGAAGTTTCCCAGCAGAACATTGCACTCCTAAAATGGGGCACTTGCCAGTACCTCTCCCAAGGACTACAAGAAAACCGGGTTCTCCAAACTGCCATTCATTGCAAAAGCAGAGACAACAGTCAGGGCCCAAAATTCAAAGTCCATTATATATATATACAGAATTTATATTTATTCATATACAATATCTAAATGATCATAACTAAAGACACTGTCAGCTTCACATCAGCCACAAGTACAGTGACAGTGGCTTCACTCTGCCTGTTCAGCCGGGTGTGGACTGCCGTCGTAATCGGGCCAGCCGGGCTGCACCAGAGCCGGCCGTGTTGGTCAAGGTGGAGGTTGAGAGACATGAGGGAGGCTTCGTTCGACCGCTGGGTGTTCTCACTGAACACCAGTCAGTCGAACTGCTCCACCATGAGGTTACCTTCTGACACCTTTCAGTCTTGCAAATGGTGTATTCAACCTTATCAGAAATAAAGTGGTGTTCATTTGTTTTTATATGGACTACGGCTGTGTTGTCCTTTCTAAAGAATAAATAATGTGTTCACAGAAAGGTGTCTGGGCCGTCCTTGTTGCTGTGATGGAGGTTAAGGATTGCTGTGCTCTGCTGGTAGTAATTGTTGATCCCTGCAGGCATTTGCTGTGACTGTAAAGTACTGCCCTAAAGGTCAATGATGGACAAAGGCATTACAGCCTAGAGGGATGAGGATGATTTTGGCCATTAGGTATGACCAATGCAGAGAGGAAGGATCAAATTGTCTTTACTGCTTCTGAATCCCAAATAATATCAGCTTAGCCTAAGTGTTGTCAGATCCAGAGGGTGAAGGAGACAGAAAGAACCGTAAGACAACCTAGAAACGACCTCAAGACGCATCCTTCACCACTGAGCATTCAGCTCCCTCCGTTCAACCCAAACCCACACACACATACTGAAATACTGAATGAGCTATGCCAGTCCATAACTCATACTTTGTTGATATTATTATATTATGTCTGTGTGAAGGTGTGGAAAGGTCTCAAATCAGCTTTCTAGGCACTTAAAGGCCTGAGGAACCAGAATAAATGACGTCCTCAAATCTAGATCATGCCTTGATCTAGATCCACAGTGCATGTTAAAGTATCACATGTGTGTAAGTAAAGAGTCATACAGTCATAATGGCAAGTGCTTAGTCACACTGATTCCATAGTGCACAGACTCACGCAACAACAAAAAAGACGTGTGTAGACATGTCGAATTTCGGAGAGACGTTTCCTGCTCAGCTCCCTGAGGCCGGTGATCAGGTTTTGAGATCTAAATGGCAGTATTTTCAGTATATCACTGTACAAATGCTGTCTAATGAATCCAGAAGGCAGGCAGTATAAGACATGCTGTTCTAATTCTGTGCTAATCTTTCAAGGTGACTGTCGTAGTGTGTGTGTGTGTGTGTGTGTGTGTGTGTGTGTGTTGACTCATCAATAGAGATTTTGAATCTTTTTTTGTAATCTGGGCACCATAGCCTTGGGCCAAGGGGATCCTTGATGCTTCGTCTTCCCTTTGACTCATCTCATCTCTGCCACTGTTCATCAACCTCTGATTCACATTCCTACTACTGAGATGTTTCATAACCCAGCAGAGGTAAAGCTCACTAGACACTAGTCTTTATTCATTCATTCATTATTCCATTCATTCATTCCTGTATTGGTAACGTTGGGAGGGTGTGGAGCCGACAGCCTGCCGCGAGCGGCTAATTCAACAGGTTTGGCGTGTGCATGACACGCGTGCCCAAGGTTACGACTGCTGAGTTCTTCTCCCTTCTCTGATTCACCTGCCGGGGCTGCTGTCACATCCAGGCACCCGGCTGCGTTATCTGAGGCTCGGGATGGATTCGGGAGGTCCAGGCTTAACGTGTCTGTGCCCGGGTTCGAGGTAAACGCACCCTGCCCCCCGGGACGGCTGAGAAATAACGCCACAGCCTCATTCACAGATAGCGCCCGTGAGTGACATGTTCAATATCAACTCTCTCTCTTTCTCTCACTCTCCCTCTTCCTCTCTGTATCTCTCTACCTCCTCCTCTGCCCGTTCCCTCACTCTGATATGATATGACCTTCTCTACACTCCAGGAAGCAGTGGAGACAGTGGGGTGTTGGTGAAGCTTATTGCTGGAACAGAGATGGCGATGGCGGGTGCTTATAAGTAGGCTATGCTGTGATATGGGCGGCATGACATTTTAGGTTCGCCAAAGCTGATCAGGACTGTGCCGTGTATTATGTGCTACTGCTGTTCGAGCATCTCCACAGACGATATGAAAGAGGAAAGAGCGGTCATGTCTTACTAAAGACAGATACTGATCTGTCACATATTTGGGCTCGCACGGCCACGATCAACACCGTCGAACAGTTCAGACTGGAACCTGTTCAGTTTATCTGCTATCATTTTTAAATGCTGAAACTACTGTCTTCCAGTAAAAAAAATAAAATAAAATAAAAACGTTTCCACGGCTTCCATTGCTTTTTCTCGCAAAATAAATTATGCAGCACCCCCTCAAGGCAGGTTAGGCTGCATTTCTAATTGCGCAGAACTCCTCATGACGTATTTCCTCATGAGGAATCCAGCGAAATCACGGAAACCTTTGACACAAACTCCAGCATTGTTTTATTCATCAGAAAGCGAGTTATTCCAGTTGCGTGTATGATATTCCCATGTCTATAACGGTTTGATCGTCCCCTGAAACCACACCGCCGTAACCCACCGCTCCGCTCCAGTTTCCTTCGAATTCACCTGAGCGTCGGTATCCTGAGGCTCTTCCTCAACGTGCCGCTGAAGTCCTCCAGTGGAAGCTGTGCATGCGCATGACGGGTCCGCGCAGGGAGCGTGTGCGCCGGCCTCCCGGGCTTTTGCGTGTGCTCTCGGTGCCGCGCCGGGCCGAGCCCATTTCGTTTCCTTTCGGCTTTAGAGGTTCTCGTACCATCTGGTTCCTTCATGCTTTATTCAATGGATGTGATGAAGCTTTAAGCACAGGGTGAAATGGGCGGCATAGCAGAACATCCATGATGTCGGAGTCCCAATGAAAGTGTCAGGTATAGAGAGAGACGGAGAGAGAACGAAAGAAAGTGATGGAGGGGTGGACGTGGTTCTGCAGAGAAGAGGAGATTGAGAGACCCACAGTTGGAGGAGATGGAGAGTAGGGGAGGAGGCCGTCTGATACGTCCTGGTAGGAGTCTGTGGCGCCACAAGCCGCAAGCCGAAGCCATTAATGCGATTTTGATTTAAGAACTGCTCTCAGATCAGCCGTCGCTGGCTCAGTCCCTGGCTTTGGTGTGGTTGCTCCAGCAGACATGTTAATGATGGCTACAGATGAGTCTGCCATACCCTTTCAGCGAGGCTACAGTCGGCAAACTGCTTGGCCCATTAAGAACCGCAGTATGGGTTCCTGCTTGGGGCCGGGCTTCCGCAGAGGTCCACAACAGTCACGTTGGAGTCCGGTTGCCACGCCCACTCCCCCACGTGACTCCCTTTCTCCAGAGTAGATGATGCTATAAAAAGACATTGTTTAGCATGTCTGTTATCATAGCCAATGCTATGCTTTGATAAAGTGAGGAGAATAAGAGGACATGGCAACGCACGAGATGAGTGTCCCATAACACGAGACCACCACCGCCCGGTCTAGACGGAATCGTGGCTCTGTGGAGTGTCTCTCGCACGAGCGCCTTGGAGAACGCGGGTCGTGCAGCACCTCGTCAGAGGCGTGCAGAGGGAGAGCTCCCCTCAGAAGAGAATAACACAGCAAGAGGGGGAAATCAACCCGGGGTCAGACGGGGCCAAACGCCTGCTTCCTGACACCACCGCCCCACCTCACCCCCTCAGAGGGGCCTCCTCTCCGCCTGTCTGCCTGGCTTTAGAAGCAGCTTGGCGAGGACTGACCTCTCAAGAGAGGCCCCAGGGGTCAGCGGGGTCATCCTGGCGCTGGCGGATAGGCCCGCACAAATGGCCTAGTGTAAGCGGCATGGCCCCAGGGTGGGTGTATGTGAGTGTGTGTGTGTGGGGGGGTCTGGCTCTCCAAACACAGCCCCTCGCTAGGACAGACCGCTCTGTGTGACAAGGCTGTTCAAATGGCTTCCAGCCGCTCGGCTTGGCCCACATCTACCAATTAATGTGATTAATACGGTGGGTCAGGATTTGTTGTATTCTGGGCTAGGTGCTGACGAGACCTACACATTCCGACTGTCCTGCGTGAGAATCAACTCACGGACGACGTTAGCTCCCAACGTGATCGGAGATCCGTTCGAAGCACTTCCCCCTCTGAGTGAATGAGTTTGTTTGGGGATGTTGAGTGGACCTCTCTGCTCTTCGCTCTCCCAACATCCTGCAGACTGCACCTCGTCCTCTAATCCCAGACTGTTTGAATGTTTTTATGAGCTGTTTATAGCCACTGATTTATCACTGCGCGTGGACGTTAACTTCATTATTTATTATATATTCTGGGCCATGCCTTCCAATGCATCGTTCACTGTGATTTGGCTATCAAATTTAGCTCAGTGGTTCATTCTAATGCTAACTCTCACATGTTTGGCTCATTTTAAAAGCTCTACTTCTTACATAAGTGAGATCGAATCTGATCACTGATGAATTATTTCAAACTTGGACCGAGCTAGCTACAAGTATTATGAGCCATTGTTTTTTTTTTTTTTTTTTGTTGTTTTTTTTAACTGATGTTTTTTTCTGAGGTAAAATATTTTGACTTATTAAAAGGTTTTTTTTTCCTTTGGCAAGCGCTCTCTGACTTAATCCCTGTTTCTAAATGTCTCTCATGTGTAGTAGTGACACACACAGCTGGGTGCACATTACAAATGAGGAAGTGAAAAGTAAAGTCGCTCCTTTTAGTACATGCTGTTTTCTACATTGACTTTTTTCCTTTCCTTTTGTTTTTGAAAAGCAGACCGCATCTGTGAACCAGTAGTCTTCAGGCATAACTTTTTTTATGAGGGGGGGTTGTTGCCCACCAAGAGAGTTAACAACATCTCAAATGTGCGTGAGCGTGGCTTTCTTCTTCCCTCACATACAGTATCTAACCCCCCGAGCCGTGCGTGAGCCGTGCGTGAGCCGTGCGTGAGCCCTGCGTGAGCCCTGCGTGAGCCGTGCGTGAGCCGTGCGTGAGCCGTGCGGTCTGTCGGCCCTACACCTCCACGTCTTCGCTGCTCCGGCTGGCAGACCCTGTCCTCAGAGGAGAGCCTCCGCCCCTAGCTCCACCCAGCCTCACTTCATCTCGCTGTGACTAATGGCAGGCTAGGAAAGGGCTCCGTCAGCCCCGCGCTGCCCCCTAGCAGCTGACGCGCCCGTTTACAATCTGTCAGATTCGCTGCCTCACTTCTTGATCTACGGACAGCCTTGTAGTCGACAGCGGTTAAGGAGACCGACGCGCTGCCCCGGACCGCCACCGTTCTCAGCTCTGGTCTTTAACTTTGCTCTCGCCTTCAGGTTCTCGACGTGTTTCGGCTCCCTACGTTACTAGCCGTGAGAGAGGGTCACTGTTTTGCATGCGTACAGTCATCCAAATCTCTTGGGTGGTGTCCTACGAATTTACAGTAGAGGGGCACTTGCATAAACACGTGTGTAACAGCAACTGGAAACAGTGTAAAGACCCGCTAAGTCAAAGATGTCTCCTGGGAGCCATTGCCGACGTGGCTCATGCCTGTTTATTCTGCTCAATTTGCCATTTTTGATAAATCCAGTGATTGAAAAGATGCAGCAGTGAGACGCTCGTCTTGTTTAGTCTGTAATAGATGCTTGCAGTAATTGCACTGTATTCCTGTGAAAGGCACCGAGTTAAATGAAGCATTTATTTGCACAATCAGCGGAGGGAGTCTGAACGAACTGAGCTTTTTCAGTGGCAAAGCTGATTACATTATACGGCGGCCTTAATATACTGTTGGTCTATACAAACCACTAACTCTCCCGCTTTCTAATTGAGAGTGAATGACTAACATGGACTGGTGGAGAGTGTGATGGTTTACTTTCCATAGAGGTGAAAAAATGAGATGAAATGAATATGCAAATTCCAAATATGTCTTCAGCTGACGACAATCCTGGGTGCTCTCCACTCACGCACTCAAAAGCCTGCATGTGCATAATGTATCCCCCCATGACAGCGTCCACCAAAGAGCAGGCTGCAAAAATCAGACCAATTTTGTACATGCATGTACATCCAAATTGCATTCACACTGCAGGTAAAAAAAAAATCTTCGAATTAGAGCGACCCGTCAAGCCACATCTGAACACGAGCGGTCACTAAAAGTGACAGTGAAGCGCGCGCACCAGCTGGAGCTTAGAAAACAAGAGACGGAGGGTCTCCACTGCCGAGCTTCCTTTGATATGACGGAGGACCCGGCCTATGTCGTTATGATAATGAGCAGAGGCCAAAACTGCACAGCGGACCATACGCAGCTCTGTCGGGTCCCACCAGCGTGACGGAGGGCGACGGCAAGCAGAGCGCAAGGTTTCACGTGACACGCCAGGCTGCGGCCCCAGTCGCACTAACTCGTTTAATATTAGTTTAGACCCATCAGTGACCTGGACCCTGGGTTCCATCTGACTGAGCACTGTGGGTTGATGTAAACAAGGGCTCCTGTGTCTCTATCCAGTGCAGCGTAGAAGTCATTACACTGTTGTCACCATTAGAGCAGCACCAGCGCACCACAGCCCATCTGCCTGGCAAAATCCTGACGTTCTTCTAGGTGAGCACCAGCTCTTAGATCTTTCCCCCTTCCTGTTAATATGTGGCCCACAAGGTTCAACAGACCATGTGGAGTGCAAAAGATCCGATTGGTTTTAAACCATTTTCGTCAAGACAAGATGTGTCGTAATATTCTTTTGAATGTTCATCAGGATTGACACCTCAGTAATGAAAACATAGCGCATGTAGAAAGGTCCGGCTTAATATATTCAAATGAACTGCCCGTGTCCCTTCTGTCTTGTGGAAATATAAAGTTTGTGCAGTTTATCTGATTATATCCGCAGTGTGAGGCAGTGTTGGTGCAGGCCTAGGTAAGCAGATTTAAGAATACATTTTATTCCTTACTTCAGCTGAACAGACAGAGCTAATTCAGTGGTGGTACAGACTTGTGGATATGAATGATTGATTTTGCTGGCTGGATCAGGCTGTGTTTCGGTTCCTTTCTGTGTGATAATGAGAGGAAACCTTGGCACCCTACACTTCTGCCGGTCAGTGATTCACAACACAGCCGGCAGACAGATAACCTCCTCACGCAGAGGCACCTCGCGATGGGTTGCGGACGGGTTTTTTTGGCTGGTGGAGATGGGGGTGTTGCAGCTTATATGTTCTGGGCTGGATTAAATATTAATCAGATGCAGTAGCTCGGAATGGTTGGCTGTGGTCTTTGCTAGGTCTCCTTTTCTTCTGAGGTCAGGAAGAAGGTTGCGTTCATGGCTTATCACACTGAGGCACTTGTTTTGATTTTTCTCAACATTTAGCCACGGGCTACACATTAGGTTTTTATTCAGTGCTGGTTGTGGTTGGTAAGGTGTCTCATGTCAGTGCACCCGGTAATTCCCCCCCTCATGGCCCGGAGCACTTCCATCACTAACACACTGAACCTGCACTCAGGAGATATGACTCTGCTGACAGGACCCCCCCCCCCCCCCGGCTCCGTCTCCCAGGAGCCGCACTGCCGAGCGGATATCTGCACGGGCACTCTGGGTAACCGTGCCCCTCCGTGTCTCATACCCCCCACTCTTCCCCTCCCGTGGCCCGTATAGCCGTGAACATAATGTTGCAGAAGGTCCTACTTATGCAAACATCTCACCTGCGGTCCTCTGCGGAAGACAAGGCAGCGTCTGGATTTTGGCCTGAGTGTTACAGTAAGTCATCTTGCATAGTAAACAGTAAACAACCACGTTGATGTTCCCGTGTTTATTTGTTTGCTTATTTATCTGTCGCGCTTTTACAAGGTCCTCATTCGTTGTTTGCTCGCACAAGCCGCCGTCGGAGGTTTAAAGGTGGCGGGTGTGGTTTTTTTGCAGTCCCCGCAGGCCGGTGTGCCTCTCGGAGGGGCGTGGTAAGGCGCGTGAGGGGTGAGGCTGGGAGATTTCACCCCGTCTTCCTCTGCTGACGTAGCTCCACTAGGCCACCGCTGGTAATTAAACCGGTGGGGCAGCAACAGGGTGACACTAAGGCTCAAATCTGCACTGCAGGTACACCAGCCAACCCCCCCATCCCCCACCCAACCCCACCCCAGCCTTTCACGCACCAGTGCCACTGCGGACTCAGGATCCCAGCACCCCCAACAGCTGTGGGAATCCTGCTCAGTCACACTCCACTAGCCGCGTAAACAAGCCCCTGCACTCAGATGAGATAGAGGGGGGTGGGGGTGGGGAGGGTGGAGTAATGGTGGATGGAGACTTGTAAACAGCTTTCTGAGCCCAGTTAAACGACCGCAGAAGACCTGGTGTACATCCGTCCTTCTCCCGCACAGCCGCACGGCAGACGTCTGGACTTAGTCCGGCTTCAGAGCCCATTTTTTTTTGTAAGAAAAGAGGGCTCATTCAATGGATTAGTCATGGCTTTGAGTAACAACACCATACAAAAGACCCTCCCGTTACTCGTTTGCAGTTTCCATTCTAACCTGTGATTTGTCAACACGTAAAGTCGGTTTTAATCCATCTTTTGAACCCTGGAGGAAAACACGTTGACATGCCATGTCTCCGCTCCTCTGCCCAAGAGCGGTAACACCGTTGGGTAACACACCGGTCACGGTTGTGCCCTTTGGCCTTTATAGTGCAGTTTTAGATGAAGAGGAGAATGAGGTTGAAGCGCCCTTAGGAATGTATCTGTTCTGAAAGCGTACCTTCAAGACCACCCCCTCCCCCAAACACGGAGAATGTCTTAATGGCCAGGGAGGAAATACTAAACCCTTCCATTTCCAAGGTGGAACATGCAAGCCCTTACCATGACCTCCCACACAGCAAATTTACTGTTCTGTGTACATTTAAATATTGGTGCTAGGTTTATTGGTTTGAACTATCTTTCAAGCATGGTTTCTCCCATTTCCTCTCTGACAGTGTTTGTAATGGGAGCAGGGAGAAGATCAGAAGGTCACTGCCTCAGAAGTTTCCTTCCCTGCAGATCAGTGGACCGTTTCTTCACCGGCCTGAAATCCTAGGTGATACAGCACTGCATACATCCATAGATGTACTTGTGTGGAACGAGCCGGTTGCCTTGAAGAATATTGGTCCCCTTTTCTACAAAATCGCTGAAAATATTAGGCTCAAGGAAAGGTGTTCAAGGAAAGGTTTGTGGTATTAACACTGCAAAAAAAAAATCCATTTAGGTCTTGGCATGTGAAAACATCTTAAATCTAGTGTAAATGTCTAATAATTCTCATTTTGAGGCTTGGAAGAATATTATAAACTGACTGAACTTTATTTCCAGATGGCTTTTATTGGTTTTAAATATTTTTATTAAGTACAATTATCTCTTGATAATTGGCAGAATTGATTTAAGCATTTCCCTTCAAACAATATACAAATCTGCAAATATTGCAATATAATTTTACTCAATAAATTACTTAAACAAATAAAAGACATCTTATAATGTAATAACATATATGTAATATATATCACGTAATCTAATGTAATATAATAATATTCTTATGACTCTCAAAATGAGAAGTATTGCTTTCACTTGCAAAGATATCCTTATAGCTAATTAACTAGAGGCATATGTAGTGGTATATACGACCTGACCATACGTTAGTCCAGGTGTAGGATTGTAGAGACACATTCCTCATGTTCTGCTGCATGTGCTACCATGAATGTAGCATTTGGATCTTATGTGTCGTTCTGGCACCTCCAACATCTCTTTACCCATCCAAGCCTGCCTGTCCCTCCCTCCCTCCCTCCCTCCCTCCCTTTCTCCCTCCCTCCTCCCCTCCTCTGCTTTTCTCTCCTGTCCTCTCTGCACCTCTGCATGACACTCGACTCCCAAACTGTCCTGCCTCCTTGCTGTCTCCTCGGAGCAGGCTTTTCAAATCAGGCATGGCCACCGTCACGCACACTTCAGTGCGCTGTGTTGGCATCAAGCCCGAGCTCATCTCATGCCCGCCTCACTCACACCCCCTGCCCACCTCTCCCCCCGGGGGGGCCGTACACATGCAGCAATCGTATAGAAGTGTTGAAAATTGCAGGCTGATCCCTTGCCAAGTGATTTTTTTTTTTAAGCAGAAGACCCCCGCCACCCTTGCTATTGCTTTTATTTCTCCTCCCATGCATGTGTGTGTGTGTGTGTGTGTGTGTGTGTGTGTGTGTGTGTGTGTGTGTGTGTATGTGTGTGCGTGCGTGCGTGCGTGTATGTGTGTGTGTGTGTGTGTGTGTGTGTGTGTGTGTGTGCGTGCGTGTGTGTATGTGTGTGTGTGTGTGTGTGTGTGTGCGTGTGCGTGTGCGTGTGTGTGTGTGTGTTTGCCGTGCCTCTCACAAGTAGAAACCATCATGAGATCCTTGCAGGGTCCTGAGTGCAGGTGTTTTCCATCAGATCACTTCCTTTGTCTCAGGATTGCATAGTGGCTCCAGTCCATATTCTGCAGTTCTGATTCTGAGGTTGGAATAAGCATCTTGAGATAATGTCTGCATTTGTCAGTTACACATGTTTTCTCTCTCCCTCTCTCTCCCTCTCTCTCTCTCCCTATCTATCTCTTTGTTTTATAAGCAAATACTTTATATTATTCATCCTTTCCTTACTATTCTACATAGTGCATGTTTAGTCTGTTTGATAAATCATGTTCTAAATTTCTTTTCACAATAAGCATTGGCACAATGCAGATTGACAGAAATCTGGGTGGAAAGGCTGTTGAGCAAACCTAGAGAAATGGCTGCGAAAAAGGAAGAAATCTGGAGAAGAGCCAACAATCAAAAGGGGAACCCCCCTCCACCGCCCTCCACGCCGTGCTTTTCACCTCTAACGTACGACGCTTCTGATTATGGCTCTGGTTCGCGTTGCAATCAGACGTGACCCGGACGGGCCGCCGCTGGCCAGAGACGCGGCTCCGGGTTTAGGCTGCGCCCACGCGGGCAGGGTGAGCGGCTGCTCGGAGGCCCGAGCCCGGAGCGGCAGATGGGAGGCAGCAGGAGGAGTAACCCCACTGGGCCTCAGAGAGGCAGAGACGGGGGCCGTGGGGACGCGGAGGCAGAGGGGGCTGGTGGAGGCGGCACCACGCCTGAGAATGACCCAGGGGCCATACGGAGCAGGTGCTGCTCAGAAGTACAAGGGCTGAGGTTTTGAGGGGAGCCGGCCCCACGCTGGAGATGAGAGCGATATTGCGTGCCCTGGATCAATAGGGGCCGCGCTGGGGAAGGAAAGGCGGCGTCATGGCCTGTGTGAGTGGCCTCGGGCGCTGGGATTGGGAGGTCTGCTGGAGGTTTATTGTGTAATTAAGGATACGAGAACTGTGGCAGTTTCACTGTGTAGTTGTTAAATGAAGGGGGAGAAGAGAAAGGCTTTTCTTTCAGTTCCTTGATACTGTTTTATATGGATGGTGAAATACAAGGAGGAAATCTTAAAATAAGCTTTGGTGTGTTACTTACTTGGTCTATAGTAAATTCAGCAGAGATAAACTTTTAATGTAGAAAGGTATATTCATGGAGGAATCCATGGTTTTTACAGGTCTTTCAAATATGAAGCCAAAAGTTTAGCATTACGTAGGTTATACCGATATCTCTTCCATATACGATTTTATGGATGAGTTTGAAAGAGATTTGTGTTTCAATTAAATAAGCTTTTACATTACCTTGTTTTGCATGTGATCACCCACATCTTTATTTTTTTTCGAAATGATTGCATTTTCACGCACTTGTAGATAATAATTATTGAACTCCACCAATCAAACACAAAAAGCAGTTAAAATAAGCATAAGCTATTACACTGCTCAAACGGAGCAGTTAGATTGATCTAGACGATTGCTCGAGTACATCTAAGCAGGCGTGCCTTTTAGATGACTCATTGCGGTCATCATGTTTCAATGACCCTAACACAGAAAATAAACATCACAGCTAATTGCATGCACAGCCAATTATAGACCGAATGAAGAACATAAAAGTAAATCTCATTTCCATACCACAATCAGAGCGCAATCGCTGACATCGCCCTCAGCTCTTGGACTCTCGGCGGGTGCTGGGTGGTGGTGCTTGCATGCTGAGATTATGCAGAGGATGAATGGAGAAGCAGGGGGTGAAAGGTCAGCAAGGAGATGAATGCTCAAGACTTGAATGGGGGGGGGGGTGGAGAGGGCGGGGCTGGAGCTTCTGTGGCTTATTGCACCTTTTCACTGTTTTCTTTTTCTTCTCCATTGCATCTCATGCCTGAGAAAGCACAGGGGATGGAGGAGACCTCACTCACCCGCCACTGTTTGCCCCGCTCACTATTCCCCCTGACTCCTGCCCCCCGCTACCAGATGTGGGCTGACCCGCCGAACTACCTGCCGCAGGTCTGAAATATGTGGGGGCGGCGTGAATAAATGCATTCATGAGCCGTCTGCAGCAAGATAGGCTGGACTTCACCCTGGCTGCCCCCAGCATCCAGCACCCTGCTCCGCGACTTTGAAGAAGACTACGCTTTTTCACTCTTTATTATATCTTCCTCCATTTGTCTTAAAAAGGGTTCAGGGAAAATCTTGTAGGGCTCAGAGACAGGTGCTAGGCAAAAGTTTACGCGTCAAGACTGCACGTAAAGACTACACGTAAAGAAAACAGATGTCTGCACACTGCCCCAAGTGCCTCTTTTCTTTACAGCCGGAACTGAGTCCATGAACAAGGATTATACACTACAGTTAATGTAGCTTTGCTAATATTTTAGTTAACATCTGCACTGGTTTTCCATCCTAAAGGAGATCCAGTTGGGTTAAACATCGGTTACAACAGTATACCCATATTTTCCTTTTCAAAAAGCTTTCGAATAATGCTGTTTACATTCCTACTTTACATCCAGTCTGGCTTGAGCCAAAGATGTTATCTTGAACAGAGGACACAATATTTTTCTTTAATTGTCTCAGGCAGTTTTATCAGGCCGTAGTGTCGTTGATTTATGCGGCTGCGGCTCTGGGCTAGCATGCCAGCACTCTTGCCCTCATAAGTCACATGAGCATCACAGCTGCCAATAAAGGAACACCAGACAAGACGCAAGACAACAGGAGTGAAACCTTGCAAATTGACTGTCATTTTTCCGCAAACAAATCCTGCTCCCAGCTTCTGCCTTGTCAATAACCTTGTGACGGCTATTAAAATTTGTTGACCTTATGAATCAGTCAGTCGGTCGTAAATTATCAGCACTATGGCGATGTTGACTGCCCAGAGTCTGCTCACGGCTGATCTGCTGGCCTCACTGTAAAGGATGAGCTATTTGCAGACAAGGTTGTCTTGTTTCCTCTGAGCCATAAGCAGAGGGGTGGGTGGGGGAGAGAGAGAGAGCAAACAAGGCCTCGGAAATCCAGCAAAGGGCTATAAATTTTCAGGAGGACATGGCTTTGTTTGAATGAGCCTGGCACTGATGAATCGAATTCTCCGGAGGCTGCTCCATAACTCAGAGATGCAGAGATGTTGCTGAGAGAGGATCTGCGGAAGGACGGATCATTTCATCTCTGGACCCTAAAACGATTTCTGAGAATTCGTTCAGGACTGTGAGTGTGCCAGGGTTTGTTTTGTCTTTCAAAGGAATGGCAGTTCGTGAATCTGATGCACTTTTTGATGGTTCCCTTTAAACTCTTGGTCGGGTTATGAGTGCTGAGTGACTCGTACTAGAGAAACTAAAACTCTGAAATCACCAACGTTATCAAGGGCCTAACAACAACAAACTTGGTTGATGTTATTCTAGTTTTGTTGAAAAGCAGAACCTGAAGGACACATCCTGCTTGTGGAGATAAATCATGATAGCCCACACGCATGGATTTTTATAAATATTTTGTGTAACAGTTTATTGAAGGGCAATGTTTAGAAGGCTACATGACACCTACGTAAGCCCTTCATGACAGCCGACATAAACAATACTTACAATATTAACAAATATCTACAAATGCTTAGTCCAACAAGAGTTAGCTGTCATGAACACTGCTTTTTGTCAACTTATCAAGTTTACATAATTATGATAAGATTTTTGGAGACAACATTGGGAGGAGAGAAATGACATTGCACGTTATGACAACTGATTTCGCAGCTCAGTTTTTTTTTTGGAGGGGGGGTATGTTGGGATGACTATGCTGATATGACACAGTGACAAGAGGTTGCTAGTAAGATTTAACAAAACTTAAGACTTCAAAAAGATACTCCACATTACATCCTGTAATGACGTAACAATGTTATGAAAACCTGTGCTGTAGAGCAAATAAAAAAAACTTTCAGCCTACCAGTATTGTAGTGTTCTTTGTAAATTCTGCAATACCTGGAAAGGACAAAAACACAAAAACTATTAAGCGCTCATTGGCAAATTTACCAGCTAGATTAGATTAAATATACAAAGCCTAAGGACTCACAGCTTAGCAACCAACAGTTGGATTAAGCATAGCTTAAGCTTATATGTTGACTAGGTAGCTGAACAGCCTGTCACTTAAGCTAATTTATATTGTTGGTGTTGGCCAGCAGTTGTGAATGAAATGACTGTGATGCCAGAACAAAGTCTGCTCAAGTGTAATTTTTGTTTAGAGCCGTTATTTATATTAGCAGGGTAACCTAGATCAGCAGTTGACTGAGAACAAATGTAACAGCTAGCTGGTTAAGTTACCCAGATAGAGTAGTTAGCTATCTAGTTAACCTAGCTACTTAGCCAGAGTAAATTTGCATGTCAGAGGAAAACCTATTAATTAACCTTTTTCACTGGCTAATTCATCTTTCTGAGGTGTGGATATCATGATTTTACATTAGTTGTTACAAGTACAATATTTGTTATAACCTAGCTAGGTTAGCTAAGTGCAGCGGCCCTAAATAAGGCCCCTAAATGAGGCATGGTGTGAGACACATGATATTGTGAATGGCAATAAAGCCCCCTCGCCCCCTCCCCCCACTGGCTAAGCAACTACTTCTAACAGTTATTTTTTAACATGCCCATGCTCGGTAGATTCGAGGTACCACTTTGTTAGTTAACTATTTTTTTTAGCAACTTCCAAGTGCTGACTGAGCAGTTATCCTCATTATCATCGTTATAATCCCCCCCTCCCCCCCCCCCCCCCCCCCAAAAAAAAAAAAACTCAGTGACAAAACAATATTCTGTCTGTTGGCAATAGTTTCCAGGTCTTATGTTGTGCCAGCACATTTATGAACATATTGTTTTAGCAATGAGGATAAAAACTGTACATGTCAAAAACTTTATTAAAATATGTTACATAACAGTTTTTCATGTCAGACAGTACAAGAGATACTACAGAGCATGAAGTCCTCGCTTTGTTCTGTTTTATGAGCATCCTTAGTTGGCAAACTGCAATATCATCATTGTGTCACCCTGACATTGAACAAATAAACAACTCAGCAGCACAATCTGTTGTTAAAATGTGTGATGTCATTTTACCACAGTGTCATGACACATTCTAATGTCACCGAAAATCTGTGTCACTTGACATAGTTGTCAACTTGTCAACAAAGCAGCTTTTATGACACCTGACACTTGTTGCAATGTGCATATATATTTTTTAAATGTCAGTTGTCATGAAGGGTATGTGTATGCTCGTATAGCCTTTAAATGCTGCTCTTTGGTAAAGTGTCATATTTTGTAATAAGGTAGACATAGGTTTGATTAATTTGGTTAGCAAAACAGAGAAAGACTCCTACATCTTTCTAAGTCATGTGACGTTTTATCCAATTTCAGTTGGATTGCATGTTACCTGACTCAGATTTTAAAAATGACCTCTACAAAGGTTTATTCCCCAAATTATGACTGATAGTGCAGCATATCATCTCAGCTGGGATCCAAACTCCAGCCAGCTGGAGGTCACATGTGGCAGTGGAAGTGAAATGTCCATTTTCATCGGGCTGATGTCCATTTGGCTGATGAAACAGGCGTTCTGTGTGTAATTAGACGTTCGTCTCAGTCTGGTCCCCTTCTGTCTGTCTGCCAGAGCAGAGGTCAGAGCCCGTAATTATAGTCCAGAAGTCAAAGATCAAAGTGGATCAAGGTCAAGATTAGATTCCTGCCAAGTAGCCTGACAAATGTCTTCTCAAACTGGACGGCTGTGACAGAAGACTCACCAGAACACAGAGAGAATACAAAAAGAGCTAAATTGGAGACAAAGCAATGTAAAGTGTGATTACTTGTATAATGCATAAAAATGTATGTTGAATACGTGGACGCTGTTCAAGCTCATGAAAACCAAAGCCGGAATCATACTGGATTCAGGTTAAATAAGGTAGAACAAGTTTTAACCATACAAATCCTTTAAATAGTGAGAATATGCAGAACTCATTTCAACCAGTGAAAACAGGAAACAGCCAAAGCATAATTACAACACTAATCAAATCTCATAACCTTTTTTGGTCAGTATCTGAAATATATAATTGAAATGCGGTCAAAAGGTGAGTCAATTGTGGTGATTTGCCCCATGTGTCTTGTATCAAAACTAGCACAACAGAAAAAGGCACCGTGAAGAAGATATCCTGTTGCTTTTCTAGCAAACAGCTCTCTCGAATTGTCTGATGTTTGTTCAGCTGTGTCTTAACTGCAAGATCACCGTGATTATCATCATTAGCATCACTTACCTTCAGGTTTCTTTTCCCAACCCAAAACCATGTGCCTGTCCTGAACACTGTTCACCAGTGTGTGGATTAGTGTGCCCAGACCAGGTGGTCCTGACTCAGACTGGCCTTTTGATCGTCTATCAGTACAGGTTTTATTTTCTCTGATATAGGTGCTATCGTCAAGATCATAGAGTCGGTGCCAATTGTCGATGCTTAATCAACTTTCTCCATTTGCATTGGGCTGGAGCCTTGAGGTGGAAGAAGGGTTCACAACGGCTAACTGGTCTCACATATACTCTCTTCACATCATTCAGAAGGAGTAAATTAGATTTACTAACGCATGCAATATTTAGAGTGTAAAAGTTCACAACAGGGGGCCACATTATCGGCACAGCGGTCAGCATATCCAGCGTACATTTTATGCTAATATGTTTGCTCTTTATGTCAGAATGCATAAAGTGTCAGAAGTGCCCTGTAAAATCCACCCGAGCTCCATCTCTTGACTCTGCCGGTTTCTAGGAAGCATCACTCTTATTACCTTGCCAATCCAAACCCAATCTGCTCTTTCATTTCTTGTGGGAGGAACATCCCCAATTGCCACCTTACCACGTTAAATGAAAGCTGACACAGCTGATTACAGTGTTCCTGTCCTCCACCGAGCACCGCTGTCAGGTTGAGGTGTGTGGAGGAGTCACAATGACATCACAGCAGGGGAGGGCACGCCACCACCTTGTGAACATACAGAGAGAGGTGTGAACGAGAGATCACTCATACCCCATACTACTGACTCAGATACCTTATTTGCAAGGAAAAGAGAAATAGAAATCTCATCCCTCGATCAGCACGCTTGCGTACAAAGCTCTCACGCAGCGGGTCATCAGCAGATGTCATTTTCTTTGCTGAAAACTTTGCTCTGAGGCAGTATGAGGGCGGTGACTACCCTTGTAATGATGCTTCAAAAAGACAGAGAATGCATATGATTGGACAGCCATTTCTCGTTTTTTCATACAATTGGACAGCGATTTCAAAGAACCCCCCCCATTTATGCCGTTTCTCAAATTGTGTGGTTATTTTCTTCTCAGGAGTTAAATTAATATAAATGGCCTGGGTCGTCCATTCTTGCTCATCCCAAAGGTGTTCAGTGGAATTGAGGACAGGGCACTGTGTGGGCCAGAAAAGTTCTTCCACACTCCATCCAACGCTTAGCCTCGTGCTTGGTGATGTAAGGCTTGCAGGCAGCTTCTCAGACTTATGCCATGAGGCTCTTGGTGCAGTTTTTGTGCTGATGTTAATGCCAGAGAAGGTTTGGAAGTCAGTTATTGAGTCAGCAGAACACTGGCAACTTTTACATTCCACGACCATACTTTACATGGTGTGTAACTTTTTGGCTGAGTTGCTGTGGTTTTTAACGCTTCCACTTTTCAACCACTCACAGTTGACCGTAGAATATCCATGAAGGAACACATTTCCCAAACTGACAACTGTGGTAATGGAACTGAATGAAACACCTGCATTAATCACTAAGAGGTGTGTCCCAATACTTTTGTCCATATAGTGTATTGTCTGCATGCATGTACCCCTCTATAATATTGATCAGTTTCCACAGTTTTCTATCTCTCCGTCAGAACACTTGCTTCACTTTAGGAAATCTAATATCTGCCCTTTTTAAAAGGAGGTGTCTTAAGTTTCTGTCATATGTCATGGTACTAAGGGGAGTTCCTGAGTGGGTTACTAGGGAACAGGGCAGAAGCAGGGGGGGATGGGTGCCACAGGAGCTAGCACCAGCTAACAACAGCGTGTCCTCAGAGTTTCATCACTTACCGCAGAGCCACTCATGACAGGGATAGGCCAGGTCTGTGTGTGTGTGTGTGTGTGTGTGTGTGTGTGTGTGTGTGTGAGAGAGAGAGAGAGAGAGAGAGAGAGAGAGAGAGAGAGAGAGAGAGAGAGAGAGAGATGTATAGAGTTGGTTGAGCTCTCTGTTGTACTTGTAACTCTGCTCCACTGCATGAGTGTATGTCAGCAGTAATCCCATCTGGCCCTGAGCCATGGTGTAGAAGTGCAGACCCACTGACCTCTAGTATAGCCTGAGACCCCTGTCAGGCCAGCAGGCCTTGGGGGAGGTGCTGTATTGTGTTGCAGGTTTGGAGCACAACACGGAGCACCAGCCCTCTAACCAAAGTGATGGTTTTTAAATACAGAACTGGCAAGGATGCAGTATTTTCCCCTCATAAGTATCTTCTACGTAACAGTGCAATTCTGACCCACTTTTTTCGTTGTACAAATCTGCTGGATACGCTCCAGGAAATAAACAAATTCCTCGATATCACAACACAGCGCGGCGTGGGGTCAGTCACGACAGTTTCACAGAGCAGTTCGTGTCATCTGGTTGATTTATGTCTCACGCTCTCACATTGCGTCCCGCTGTGTGTTCACTGCGGTTAGTACTGAGAACATACTGAGTAATCAGTACAGTACAGTATGAGCTTTCGCCCACAGCAATCACAGACTCCTCAAATCTTCATCTGACTCATGTTCAAACGTCCCTTTGCTTTGTCACCATTTCACACATGTGCGCTTCTTGAAATAGTAAGTCTCTTCCATCTGCTTTACATGCCTGTGTGTTCTCTAGGTATTCTATTCCCTTTAATGGGATATATAATATTTCTAGTGTGCAATGAATGTCATTTGAAAATCTATTGAGGACTGTACACAAGGCCAGTGACAGTTTAATGAAAGACAACCACAGTGCTGTCCCCGGGAAGATTCTGATGTCTCTCGGCGAAGTCGAACACAAAACAACACATGGAGAGAGAGTAGTGACCCTGTTCAAAAACACTGTCGCATATTCCGTCTGAATGAAATCACTTTCCTGCGCTCAGCTGGGATAAAACCGTGACATTTCCACTGTAATTATCTTAGCACTGCTGCCGAATGTTTGCTAAAAGGATTACCCCCCCCCCAGAAAGCTGCCCTCGAATGCAGCTCTCTCTCCCGGCGTGTCATTTCCAGTGTGATGATGCAAACTTTGACACTGTCATGTGCACGGCACTTAGCCAGCGTACAGATGCGGGCTCCTGCCTCTCTCGCCGTCACTACAAAGAACTCTGCACCCCATTTAGGTAATTTAAAGTGTTAATGCTTCACTTCCTGACAGCACAGATTGGACCTTGTCCTACACTTAATTGCAGAGGATACAACCAGGGGATCACGCTGCTCAGATGACTGACTCTAAACCTCACCTTCCTCCTCCCAAGTCCTAATTAGAACGAGGAGAATTGAATGTTACTGCTACTGCATATTTCAACAGCTACATTTTTAAAGCAAGGAACGCAGTCACAAAAGACTTCATAAAGGGCCTGTTGTGGTGTTATTCATTTTCTAGGTAGGCATCAAAAATGAAAGAAGAGGAGTTATCACCCCCACCCGCATAAACTTTTAAAGTGCTGCGGTGTCCGTGTGCACAGTAGACAGAACACCTGCGTGCTTATTAGCGTTCATTAGCCACAGTGCCCTTCCTGTGTAAATGAACCACACACCTGCACAGGTTCCCTCTCCCATCCATTTCCCACTGACTAGATAGAACCTCCCAAGACCCGGTGCTAATGGCTGTCACGCACACATGGCAATCCAGCAGTACAACAAGCACACGATAGCATTTAAGCCCATTTAATGAAATGTGGTCTTTAGCGCAGCCTGTCAGAGTTCTGGTGATGTGAGATGGACGCGAGGCAGGTTTTTGTTTTGTTTGCTTTTTTTTTGTGCACTGCTGCACAACACATTTGCATTTTCTTCCCGTTTTTGAGGGCAAAGGAGAGCTGGGGCGTTTCTGGCAACACAGCTGCACTGACATGTTTCTCATTTGTCTCTCTGAGGTCATGTGAGATGCGGCGGATTTTTACACTGACATGAGTTTTCCCATGCAAGGTCTTTCCCTCTGTAGCCGTGATTAAGAACAGATACGGAGCCCGCTCTGAGTGTGCTATGCGGGCCTCAGGAATCCGGCTCGCGAAAGTCCTTGCCAACATCAACAGCGGGATGTAGAGCGTTTGCAGCAACTGCGCAACTAAGGCCTCACTTATCCCCCATGATCCCGAGCAAAGCCAAGCGGGTCTGTGATTGGCCAGCAGCCCCTCGTCCTGTCGACTCGATTGCAACCTTCGCGCCAGAGCGTACCGGCTGACGTTTGAGGACACTTGACTAAACTACCAGAACGCAACAGCTTTGCCAATCAGCGTGGCGAATGCTGTTTCGGAGCACGCTCTGGACGTTCTAAGATGAAGGTCCCTGCCGGCGAGCAGGTATGGGGGGGTCGTTCAGGATTCAGTCACGTGTGCTTCGTGCTGAGTCACGTGTGACCCCCTCGCGCAGCGCTTCACTTTCATCAGACGCTCGTTTTGATCTGAATCCATCGGATTTAAGCAGGGGGTTGTGGGCATCTGGCACGGTACTGTGAAGATCTTCAGACACAAAGCCTCTACCGAGGCAGTCACAGGCTATTCAAACACAAGCAGAGGAAATACTGTAAAATCCATTGTGGAACTCACATCTGTACATAATCCTTCACTTTTTATTGCTTCTTATAATAGAGCATCGAGACTGCGCTGGATAAGAGCTCTGCGTCTGCCTCTCAGACTGCTCTGTGGTGGGAAAATAGAGTCTGAGGTTTTGTGCTTTTAGTGGTGTGAAGTGATATTTTTTGCCCCCCCCCCCCCCCCCCCCTCGCATCTCAGCGTCTTGCTTCTGCGTCTCTTGTCTTGCCAAGCTGTGGCAGAGGCCTACTGGCGATCTTAGCGCCATCCTGCTAAGGTCGCTAGCTGATTTGGTGTCTGCGTAGGTCTAGGAGAGAGTTTGAATGTTTTGTGGATACGCTTGAGCATTCATTTTTTTGCTGTTGTTTGCTGTACACTGCGGGTCATCTGAAGAATAATGTAGGTGACCGCTGTTTTAATGCTTGATTTGAAGGCCAATTGTTGTGGGGAAAATAGGACCCTATGACAGTAAATCTACAAGAAATTAAGTCAGCATAATAAGTCCACCGAAGAATAATAAGATAATAAGATTATCTCCAGGGTTGGAAAGGTAGAGAATATATCTTATTAAGAGACCCTGGGTCAGATCAATGTCTCATCACCTTAATTACAGGCCTGAATAATCATGTATCCTTCCTTATTTTACATACCAGTAAGCTAAGCCAAAGGGCAACTGATTGGCTAGCTTAATAATCAGATCAGCCCATGATGGTCAGAGAGAATGGGACCCTTAGGTTAGTGAGGATGGATGAGGTCTTTGCCCCCTTGTGGGGGTTTGTTTGAGCCACTCAGCCCATGCTGTGTGTGTGTGTGTGTGTGTGTGTGTGTGTGTGTGTGTGTGTGTGTGTGTGTGTGTGTGTGTGTGTGTGTGTGTGCGTGCGTGCGTGCGTGCGTGTGTGTGTGACGATGCATACGATGACACATCCATATCCCATCAGTTCTTCTACAAGCAACGTGCTCCTTCTATAGGTTCCTCTATGCTTGAAAACATCAGGCTGCTAGCTCCAGGCCCCTTGAACAGGACGCTCTCACAAGACACCTTCTGCCTACCAGCAGAAGACGACTTTGTTTTGTGTTTTTTTAGGACAGATGACACATTCTGAATGTGCTGGGACAGTGTCAGTCCTCTCACATACACACTCTCAGTTAAGACGTTGACTCATAGGACTGTAAGAAGGAGCGATGTCTCAGTATTCATGACTAGCACCCAGTTTATGGTCTTTACACGGAGACACTAGTCTGTCCTATAGACTTTAGATGACTAAGGACCTTGGAGGAACTTTGAAAGGCCTTTCCAGTAATGCCTTTCCTATTAATTGCCCCCTAATAAAAAATGCTACATTAAACCGATTGCAGTTTTCATGTCAGACCAACAAGATAAACCAGGTTCTTTACTACAGTCAACAAAGCTATCCTACTTCCTGATGTTTTAGTAACTATGAATATTCTTGGATTATAGTCTGAGCTGCAGTAGCTCTTGTCAAAAGGTTTTAGAGCACTTCACAACAGGCAATACAGTTAACACAACAGTCTCTCCTCATAGCTAAAGGGAAATAGACTTATGGGTGGAGGAGTCCTCAGTGAGGGTGGAGGTGATTCATTGCCTGAAGTCTCAGAGCAACAGATGTGATTTTCTGCCCAGGTGCACCAGATTCGTCGGAACCAAAGACCCTGTCTTCCCTCTGTCATCCATTACTCAGGCCTGGGCCTGTGATGCATGGGTTGTTAGCATTAGCTAGCCTCCTGATTAATTATGGTTGTGGGACAGGGCTATCTGTATGTGCCTGGGTGTGAGTGTAGTCTACACTGGGCAGACTCTACTCCTCTCACTTAGCCTATAACCATCTTGGCTAGGTTGGTTTTTTTTTCTGGTCTTTGCCGAATTCTTCTCCAGTGTGATGGGTAATACTCTCTGCAGTTTGGAGCTCTGAAACGCTGTAGTTACTTTACTATTAGGCCTTGTGGTGCAGAGGCAGTAATGATAACTGGAGGGCACTTTTAATGGCAGATCCCTGACAGGTTTGGGAAAAAGTAATGACCCTCTGTTCACTCTGAAGCTGACATTATCCTCAGGGGAATGAAAGCACATTACTCACGTTTCCATTTATTTTTACAGGGGAAACAGGCAGGCCAGACACTCCTGTATCTCAGAAAGTCTCTCTTTCATGCCAGGGCAATACACGTCTTGATGTGTACCTGGAAGAGTCACGGGGTGACAGAACAGCATGCCTGAAACCCACGAGCTCCCTGTATGTGTTAGGGAAACGTGAAGGGAAATCATTGCAGATTGACGCTGGGGCAGGCGGAATGAATGTGGCTGGGATGAGGTCTGGGAGTAGCGCGTGTTGGGCAGGCTGATCTCAGCCTCTAGCAGTGAGGCCTACGCACAGATATCGTTCCCTCGGCAAGGCCTTTGATCAGAGAGAAAGAGAGAGAGAGAGAGAGAAGCCTTTACTAAACGTTCCGATACCCCCAGATCCGCCTGCCTCAAAAACGTGATCCAAACTTGGGTGGGGACCACTCCTACACACACACACACACACACACACAGTCTTTAGACACAAGGACACACACATACAAACCTCCTACTCCTGCCCTGAAGGGGCACTTCTCTAACTATAAGGAGTCTGATGAGAGAGTGAAGGAAGGAGATGAGGGGAGGTGAGAGGAAGAAAGAAAGCACGCCTCAGAGCCTTTGATGTCTCCCTATCTGTTTTGGGGTACTAGTTATGGATGGCTGTGTGCACTTTCTCTCTCTCTCTCTCTCTCTCTCTCTCTCTCTCTCTCTCTTTTTGTGTGACCAGTCCTATTGTGGAACACTCCCACACCCTTTAGACATTGTACAGTGCATCAACACCTGGTTTTTGTTTGCTTTTTTGGAGTTTTCATTCACAGGCTATCACCTCCTGCTTGAAGCCATTTTGACACACCGCACACAGAAGTGCCCCATCCTCCCAAATCCACCCCCCCATGGTAGAGCTTCAATATCATGTAGCACTTGTGTCTCTCCTGGTAGCCTCAGTCAGAATTATATGGTCTCTTACAATCCTCCTTTATTCCGTCTGTCTGAACAGCACAGCCGAGTGCGTAGACCTTCCAAAGCTAGACACCTGTTGTCTGCAGCAGATGCCTGGCTTGTCTACTGACGTCTCGTAACTCTCTCTCTCTCTCTCTCAAACCCTTGCAGAATATCATGTCGCACAATCCCAGCAGAGTTAAGCACAGAAGAAACACCACACCTGACTCTCAGCGTGGAGGCGCCGGATTGCTCTCGGCCCTAATCCGGGCCTTCGCAAGCCGGCGGTGCTCAGGGAACAGCTAGCGAGAGAGGGCGGATGAGGGGGGAGGGTGGCATCGAGTTTCAAAGCATCTGTGCACACGGGTGGCCATTACATCAGCTCTGGGCACAGGTCTGAGCCACCGCCAGTGTGTTTGCTGGCAGAGAGGAAGTGCAGCTCGCGGCCGGGTTATGGCGCCTGCCTCGCTCGAGCCGGTCTCTGGAACGGGCGTGGGCGCTGTACTGTACTGCGAGTCCCTGTTGCTGCGCCATGTTGGCAAAGCGATATTTCACTCGCGTCGACTCACTTAGCGATGTAGCGCTGATATCCAAAGCAGGTGCTCTGGGCGACACGTTCCCGCTCCACATCTGAATAAATTCTTCATTCGAGTAAATTTAGCCCGAATAGAAAGCACAGCAAACCGCTCCCTCCCTGTTTTCCACGAAAGACGCCAACGTGGTGGGACGGCCGTAACTTCGCAGGACAACTCCCGACCACAGCAACACACACGGTGGCTCTGGAAGACGCCACTGGGAAGACAACTGAGGACAGGCGGCTACGACACTGCCCGATGAAAGTGTTCCTGTCCTCTGGCTTTGTTTCAGAGTTTGGGGGGGGGGGGGGGGGGGGGGGGGTCCCCTCCTGAGACTGCAGAGGAACAGATTGTAGAATTACTATGAGGCTTCAGGAACAGGGGGCTCCAGGCTCCTGGCGAGGGAAGAGTCGTAGGAGCATATGTCGCCAGCATGATTCATTCATATTAAATTGATGGTGTGGAAGCAGGCCAGGTAACACACCGCAGTGGCTGTCCAACAACACCTTCTCCCTCTCGCACACATCACACACCTCGCAGTGTCGTCTCGCCAAAGTAACATACGTGAGCACGCAGACACTCGCACACGCAGATACACACAAATGGGGAAACTGGGTGTGGAAATTAATTAGACAGGTGTGAACACCTACTAGCATTCACTCACTGGCTGGCCCACACGCTGTGACAGGTTCTCAGATGAAGTCTTTCATTCACTTACAGGTTTTCAGTTACATATTCATAGACAGGGCATATTGCATCTGAAATATGGGAGATTTGAATCCTTAACTTTACATTACATTTTCAATACATTTTCATTTTTTTAATGTGAGTTAATTCAATCAGTTAAATCAGTGATAAGGATGTTTTACACACATGATGCAAAGCTTAAAGTCACTGTAGACTTCATACATGAGTGCAATGATTAAAAATCTAGTTGGCTCAAGAGTTTAAAATCTGGTTGGCTCAAGACATTTTCAAAATGGTCTTTCTGAAAACCACACAGTCAACAACAGAAGACAAAGATGGCAAATACGTCATTTTACTACTGTCATCTTGTCTGAAGTCAGACCTCTTAATCTCAGACTCTTCCCAAAGTCTGATCCATGGCTTCTTCTCTGCTGACGCGTGATGAATGTTTGGAGAACATCTCTTTGAGGTTGAAGAGTAGTGTTGCTACCCCCTCTTTTGCCCATGAGTTTATAGGCTGTTCTCTGCTGATTCACCCCCCGTCCCAGGCCCCGCCACCCCATAGGCTGTGACGTTTTAAAGGCATCGCTGGCAGTTTGAATCAGACCCCCCCACCCCAACCACAGTTCACACAGCGCTTTTAAGGAAGTGGAGTTAAGAGCCTTTCACAAGTTCACATTTCTTCCCAATAACCCTAACCCAAGGTGTGAAAAATATAGATGTGTACATATTCATGTCTTATCACACATTATCACTGTAATTAAATTCATTCGATAAGTTTTTGCTGAAATATATTAGACTACTTTCTAGTTGCAATAATGTAAGGTCAGACATCCCACACGTCATATATGTCTATC
Organism: Brachyhypopomus gauderio; assembly: GCF_052324685.1. Classification (NCBI taxonomy): domain Eukaryota; kingdom Metazoa; phylum Chordata; class Actinopteri; order Gymnotiformes; family Hypopomidae; genus Brachyhypopomus; species Brachyhypopomus gauderio. Next base: position 564,856 of record NW_027506925.1, on the reverse strand, counting down.
CAACAGACCCAACCTGAGTAAGGTATAGAGCAGGGGTAATCAATTAAATCTTTCCGCGGTCCATTTTTGGCAGATAGCTCAGACCTTAGGTCCGGGTTCGCGGTGGCGAACGAAAGTTGTTGAGCGGGGGGGGGGGGGGGGGGGGGGTTGTTGAACGTAACACTCAAATGGGTGGTGAACGTAACACTCGTCTGAAAATAAATTCTCCGTTTTTAAAATATCGTCTCCCGTTAAAATTTTTTTGGCATTTGGGTCCGTATCCAGTTAATCAGGAATGTGATTGGGTCCGGACAGGACGGCATTCGGGTCCGGATCCGGACCGCGGTCCGCCATTTGGTGATACCTGGTATAGAGGCTGTAGCTTGCTGTTCAGTGCCTTCAGCAGGTGTGCCAGTTGCTCGTCAGTCTCCAGACAGGACACGATATTGTTCAGCTAACCAAGAGATGGTGACAGAAGTTGATTTCATCATGTTGTCACTCAGGTATGTCCTGGGCCCACTGGCGTCCACTGGGAACGCTCCCAGGAAGTAGTCTGAGTGTCCCGAGCAATAATACTGCCGTTCAGTCTCGAGCCCAGACCCGAGAGGGACGGCCCGTCTTAGAACGTAATGGCCGTGCGCACTTTGATTCTGGACAGCTGCTGAAATATCCTGCACATTATCTACAAAGACTGTTGTAGAATCTCATCATCGATTTCTCATTCGTACAGTGAATTCACTTCACTAAACAGTGCAGCATGTAACTCCATTGCTCTGTTTTACGGTGGTCAGCAGTGAATTGGACATTTTAATTTCAGAGGTCTTTGATCTGCTGTAAATATATTTAACTTCCACTCTTAGCTTTTTCTCATCGGCGTTCAGAGAGATTGTTTCACACTGGGGTCCATGCTGTATCTGCTGCTTGATGGGTTTCAGTGGCCCAGTCACAAGCAACAGGGCATCTTCTGGTCCGCAATCAGCTCTGGTGAGTCAGACCTGCCAGCCTTCCCCAGAGGATTACTTCACCCTGTGAACAGCCTGGGTTGTGTTTCCCGCATCTGCTCGGCGGGGTCGTACCACCGAGAGAGAGAGGGAGAGGGGGGTGGGGGAGGAGAGGGAGCGAGAGAGAGAGAAAGGGAGGGGGTGGGGTGAGGAGAAGGAGAGAGAGAGAGAGAGGGAAATGGAGTGAGAGGGGCTGATGGAGGAGGAGAGAGAGCACAGAGAAGCATATATTTCTGTGTGTGTGTGTGTGTGTGTGTGCTCACACCTATTTGTATGTACGTGTAGATCTGTTCTTGGCGTGCTTATAAGGACACAAGGAATACTTCCTCACCTGACAGTCAACATTTTGGATCTGTGCCATAGGCAGGTGTAAGTCTCAGTGGACACACACACACCTGCTAAGCGCGAGTTTAACCTGGTCAGATGAGACCATGACGCGTTACTGTCTCAACATGGACGGTTGACTGAATTGATTACATCTCCATTTTGACTGGGATGCAGATGTCAGTGCATATGATGTGGGTCATTAGCATTTATTTGGAAATGCCGTTAATAAGACGAAAAAGATGAAGAAGAGAAGAGAATGATGTTGAGAATGATGATTGTCAAGCCGGGCTAAGCAGACAGAGGGTTGGTGCTACAACAGGAGCACTGGGCTCTCTTTCATGGTAATAGTCTGGTGCACCATTCTGAACAAGCACTTTAAACGAGTGTCCTAATATGAAGTTCATGAGTGTCAGAGTTAGACACACTCTTATACAGTGTGGTGTGTGTGTGGTGTGTGTGTGTGTGTGTAGTCCAGCAGCTGAAGTTGAGATTGTGATCTGCCTCATTCTGACTGATGTGTTATCAGGAAAAGGAAGTTGTGTTCAACAGCACACCGATCTAACCCCTCTCTCCACCAGCAGCCAGGCCCTTCCGGACCCGGACGGCACCGGCGAGCCTGGCCCTAGCCCCCGCAGATGCCCAGGTGCGGGGCTCCTGCACCGTCTGCTTCTGCTCACATGTTCCAGCCTCCATTTAAAACTCCACAGGAGGAGGAGTTTGTAGTACTGCCTGCCACCCCCTCACTCAGACACGGGCCGGGCCAGGGCACGGACGCCCAGGGTCTCTGACACTCCCGGTACGGAGAAGAGAAAAGACGCTCGTTCTTCTGTGCCGGTGGAGCCCGGAGCGCCGGATGAGACGGAAATCTGAGGCCTCCGGTTAAAAAAGAGCACAGGAGACACGAGCCAGAGCAGAACACAGTGGTGTCTGCCCGAACCCTGGCAGGAGCTTCACGAAGGAGGCCAAGCGTGCGTGCGGAGTGCTCACGTGTGGCGCCGTTCTGAGACTGCGGCGGTGGCCTGAACTAGAAGGCCCGTTGGAAGCCGGTGGTGTGTGGCTCTCCTCTCTCGGTGATGGTATAGGGAGCGCTGGGGAGGCCAGGGGAGCAGCCTGCTCCTCTCCTCTCTCAGTGATGGTATAGGGAGCGCTGGGGAGGCCAGGGGAGCAGCCTGCTCCTCTCCTCGCTCCCCCGTCACGCTGCTTGGGAAATCGTGACCCTGCAGGCAGGCACCCACATATGATTTATTCATGTGTGACTAATGAGGATTTCTGCTCCTCAGCCTGTGTGTGGTGTGTGTGTGTGTGTGTGTGTGTGTGTGTGTGTGTGTGTGTGTGCGTGCAAGCGTGTGCGCATATGTGAGCGCATTGCCTGTGCATGTATACATGCATATGTGTGTGAGTGTGCACACATATGTTGTAAAAAAAAAAACTGAATCCACCTTAAAAGCCCCGGAATTACATAACTGTGAATAAATGTGGCCTGGGAGAGAGAGAGAGAGAGAAGAGAGAGAGAGAGAGAGAGGAGAGAGAAGTGAGAGAGAGAGAGAGAGCACAAGAGGTCAGGGGCTGCTTGAGACAGACTCTAGACCCCTGGCTCGGCACAGAGGCCCCTGAGTCAGGACCCACAGGCCGGGGAGAGGGCCTCCACTTCTGGGCTCTGGCTTGTTACGGCGTTGTTCTTCAGCTCTCCATCATCTGCATTTTATTTACAGTTCTGTTTTTTTTTAAGTTACATGTTTTACATGCAGTGATTTGATAGTAAAATGTTCAAACTGGTTTTCATTGGTCCATCCCCACCAATATATTTTTAGCAAAAATCCTGCAAAGCACTTAATGCGTTGTAGCCAGTGAACACTTCTACAAGCTTAAGGCAGCGTGTTTAGAGGCAGCAGGGCAGTAACGGGCATCAGAGGGCAGCAGGGCAGTAAAGGGCATCACAGGCAGTGGAGCAGTAACGGGCATCATAGGCAGTGGAGCAGTAACAGGCATCAGAGGCAGTGGAGCAGTAACAGGCATCAGAGGCAGCGGGGCAGTAACAGGCATCAGAGGCAGTGGGGCAGTAACGGGCATTAGAGGCAGCAGGGCAGTAACGGGCATCAGAGGCAGTGGAGCAGTAACAGGCATCAGAGGCAGTGGAGCAGTAACAGGCATCAGAGCAGCGGGGCAGTAACAGGCATCAGAGGCAGTGGGGCAGTAACGGGCATTAGAGGCAGCAGGGCAGTAAACGGGCATCAGAGGCAGTGGAGCAGTAACAGGCATCAGAGCAGTGGAGCAGTAACAGGCATCAGAGGCAGCGGGGCAGTAACAGGCATCAGAGGCAGCAGGGCAGTAACGGGCATCAGAGGCAGTGGGGCAGTAACATGGCATCAGAGGCAGTGGGGGGGGCAGTAACAGGCATCAGAGGCAGCAGGGCAGTAACAGGCATCAGAGGCAGTGGGGCAGTAACAGGCTTTCGGCTGCCTCCTCTGCAGCTTGTCTCATGCCGTCTGTTTTCCGACGTCCAGTCAGTTCTCCATCCTGTGGTGGGGATTAAGGAGCGACCCAGCACCGCGGAGTCCATGGGGATTTAGAGCACCGCAGCATTGTGGGTCGGAGAAGTGACCCTGCGTGTGTTCACTACACACACTGCGACTGGCTGGGTGACCTCAGTCTCCGTGGTTCTCATCACTTAACGTCAGTGGCCCCGCCGTGCCCAGCCAGCTATGAAATCATGGAGGTTTCCCTCTGGGGCGACAGGTGTGACAGCTAGACCGCTGCCCCACCAGGTGAGGCTTAGTAATGCATGGGCTCTTGCTTCTCTATGTATTACCGGAGGCCAATGCCAGGACTCGGTTGTCACTCTCTGGGGGAAATCGGACCACGCGCACATGGTCTTGGTACTGTGGAGGTGTTTCTAATACCTCCCACTAATCCTTAACTGGTCATTACTGAACTGTTGAGTCACAAAATGAAAGTTTCTCTGGACCAGGTTATATTTATTTGATTTGAATAAATATATTATAATATATTATTTGCTGTTATCTCACCTATATTGAAAAATAAACTGTCTGGTATGAAGTTGACTATAATGTTTCTCTCTCTCTCTCTCTCATCTCTCTCTCTCTCGCTCCCTCTCTCTCTCTCTCTATGCCATGGTGATTAGGATTAAGTCCATCTGAGTCATTTGATAAGAGCCATTTCACACAGCTCATGCTTCACACACAGTCTGTACAGGAACACCTCAGAGACCCCAGCTGAGTATTGATCCAACACTTAGAAGTGGGTCAGAGAGAGAGAGAAGAGAGAGAGAGAGAGAGAGAGAGAGAGAGAGGGAGAGAGAGAGAGAGAGGAGAGCATGGCTCAGAACTAGCCTTGGTCTGAAGTTGTTCTGCTTTCTCTTCCCCTGCTCTCATCCAAACAGGACGCCCATATTTATCCTTACAGCTACTGACGCTCCAAACTCAGGGATCCAAAGAACTCTGGGGTCCAGGACGATCCGTTTCCCGTGTCTCCCTGGACACAGCGAGAAGTGGCGTCTGAACAAAGATGGACCACCTTCCTCTCTCTCTTCACATTTTATATTCATTCACGGATCAGCTTCTCCTCTAATGGGAACGCTTCATCGCCCGGCCGCCATTAACGCCCCGCCGGCTCAGAGTTCAGGGCCACGCACGGTCCCGATCAAAGCAGCACGCCCGACCATCTAAAAGCGCCACTGACCCCTTCTCCGCTCCAGAGAGTGCTCGTCGGGCCTTTCGGCCTCACCCGGGTCTTTGTGAAAAACGAAGGATTTCCATCACTCGGAGTGAGTTAGCGATGACTAATCAGTCATGCGTAATGACAGAACTTTAATTAGCATGCTGTGGGAGTGAAGGTTCTCCTCCTGACCTCTGTGTGCCATCGCAGGCGCTTTACGTGTTTGCACCCGCACATGAAACGCTCCAGCAGGAGCTCTGCTTATCTGCCTGGGATACGACACGCTGCCAAATCTTAAAGGAGATCTGTGTGTGTGTGTGTTGTGTGTGTGTGTGTGTGTGGAGTGTGTGTGTGTGTGTGTGTGTGTGTGTGTGTGTGTACAGAAGGGGGAGTGTTTAGCTCATGCATATGGATCCTTTAAACCTTCTCATATGCCACACAGGTGGATGGTTTAATACTCTTGGCACATCAAAAATGGTCACTCGGAGACTTTATAGATATGGTGGTGTTCATGTGCGAGTCCTGTGGCCGAGCCAGACCTGTACATTGTTGGATGTGACAGGGAATAAGTTCATCCTTCACCACCTTCATTTATCAGTGAAAATTAGTCCAACCTGGGAGCTCTGTTAGAAGTATGTGTGTGTGTGTGTGTGTGTGTGTGTGTGTGTGCACATATGTTTGTGTGTAGGAATTAATCTTCTATGTCATTTCACCATCTACACACCTTGTGTGACGGTGACTCCATAAAAGCCCATTTGTTGTTTTGTAGAAGTCACATTCCCACATGCCCTGGGGAGCACTAGCACCCTGGCTAAGCAGGTGTCCCAAGATGGCCGGCTGATCATAATTCTGCTAATGTATTCTGATCAACCGTCGTTATCACACATGGAAATAATTAACCCACATTAAAGAGTCCTTTTGCCCTTTAATCAGTGATCGAGGAGATGAGACTGCAGAATTCTTGCAGTATTCTAAGATGGAGAGCTAGAAGAATATACAGAAAGATTGATACTACTGCTGAACTAAAATGCTGAATGCACTTTATCCCTTATGGCCTTGTGTTATTGAATTTCAACACAGATGTGTGTGAGGAATTATGTGTGGGTATATTGCAGCGTACCACAGCGTACTGCAATGGAAGGATGCGTGGTGTATACATATGGGTTGTGGAGTGAGCACATACCATTTGGAAATCAGGTTCAAAAGATGCTGCTTTTCTAACTCAGTCCTTATTCAGGATTGGTCACAGAGCGGGGTGTGGGGGTAATGGAGGGGCAGTAAGGGACAGGGGAGGGCAGAAGCAGCATGGATCGTGTCCGAGGTTGTCACATAATCAAAGGCGTGGATGCTCTCCTGATGGAGAAGGAGGCTCAGACAGAGCAGCGGATTAAGGAGCAGAGTTGAAGATGAGAACAGGGAAGTGGAGAGTTCATGATCGGAATACAACGATCAGCCAGCATTGATCCAGACCCGATCAATAAACCTGGACCTGTACATCAGACAGTTCAATGTTCACTGTTGATGTGGGTTGGTGTGTGCATGTGTGCACCCGTGTGTGTGTGTGTGTGTGTGTGTGAGGGTGTGCACAGACTGCTCTATTCTGCCTGTTCCTGCTGTAGTTTGAGAGAGTACATTAGGTCTTCTGCTCAGGGAGGGCAGTTATTGGTCTAACAGCTGCGTGGGCGGGACGGACGACGGCATGGTGAACACTCCACCAATCGGGCCCCCTCTCACCTCTCATCCTGTCCAATCAACACGTTGTTTTCTTTATGCTTACATAATGACACAGTGAAGGTGCCACTTTGAAGGATTTGGCAGAGCAAAGCAGACGCAATTCTGCTTCTAAGAGGCGAGTGAAGAACTCAAAGGCGATTGGCTCCTCACACAGACAATAATCAAGCAATTGTCCAGTTGTTCCCATCAGAAGCATCACCACATTCTCCCAATAAACCAACCTGACAAGATGCCCATGGTGAGGTTATCAGAGTTAACACAACATATTTCAAGCTTCAAACACTGATCTGTGATCAGCTCCATAACTCACACCAGGAGGTGATGTTTGATGACTACATGATCAGGGTGAGAATGACATGAATTATCCACCCGCTCCGGTGGGGTGGTCGCTATTAGAACCGATGATTCACCTGTTCTCCGGCTCGGAGCGGCGGGGAACAGCGCGTATCGTTTCTTTTTCGGAGCCGACAGACCGAGATGGTGCATGAATCACGGACAGCCTGCTCCGAACTGGACCGATTAGATCAGCGTGTTCATGCAAAGGGCCCGGTGAGCACACAGCACTCCACGTCCTCCATCACGTCCCCGTGGCAACCCGATAACAGCAGCATAACATTACTTAAACAATGTGAGAACTGGGTGCCGGTTGTGGGAGGCAGGAGCTATAAAAAACCACCCCCCCCCATAGTGATCAACCTTTAGCGCTTGTTTAACTATGGAAGCATATTATTAGGCAGGTCTGGGAATGAAAACTGATTGGGTGATGGCTACCTATTAATTACGGACTGTTATTTTAATTAGGCTAATGGCTGTTGGCCACACTCACTGATGACTATGATGTCTGTTCATATGCAACTTGAAGCTGAAAGTGATCATTCAATAACATTCCTGTCACTGACCAGATATGGATTGTAGAGGGACACAAGTGTGCATATGTGTGTGTGTGTGTTTTGTGGGGGGGGGATTATGTGTGTGTGTGTTGTGTGTGTGTGTGTTGGTGGTTTGAAACCTGAGTGATGCAGTGAGAACTGAAAGTGGTCTAACTGTGTCCTGCTGTGGCTGACTGAACGGGTCAGGTGAGCTACTTCCCCAGACACTGGAACTCAAGCCACTTGGCTGATGGCCTCTAGAGCAGCAAGTGGAGGTGGAAAACTGGATTACTCTACTCGCCCCCTGCTGGCGCTGGATCTTCACCTCCCAAGAAATGCGAATCTCTTCACGTCATATTTGTGGCTGCAGTTTCTGGCACGACAGTGAAACATACAACGGCAAAATGATGCAGGGTGAATAAACTAGAAACCAGAAAGTGCCTCAAAGAGAATATGTGTGTGTGTGTGTGTGTGTGCACAATGCGCCCGTGTGTGTGTGTGTGTGTGTGTGTGTGTGTGTGTGTGTGTGATATGCATGGCAGGAGCTCCAGGCTGAAGGTGGGGAATAACCCTGGTGTAAGTGTTTTGTGCAGCACTGCAGGATATTTCTGCTACTGCTGCAGCTGCCTTTATGGCAGTGTGACAGCCAGCGTCAGTCCGGGGTGAGAGCACACGCAGGCGTCCTGCGGGGGGCGTACACCCCCCCCAGCTCGTTCCCTCCCCCCGTCCCTGCTCCGTCTCACTGGCCGACACACACATGCCGTTTTGGGCCCCATACTGCTATCATTAACGCTGCCTCTTCCTCTAAATTGACACTGTGCATTGTGGAATCAACCTTCTCAAAGTCTGCGTCCACAAAGGGTGTTCTAACATATCCTGTTCTGGGGATATCGCGTGTCTCTTTTCCCCCAGCTGCACATGTGGGTGTGCACACGCCACTGCACCTGCCACACAGCCCCCAGCATGCACGCGGGCCGGAGGAGAAGGTGGAACGCTCCCTGCTCTCTCTCTCTCTCTCTCTCTCTCTCTCTCTCTCTCCATGCTCGCCGTCTCCCGCACTTGTCACACTTCCCCCCTCATCTCCAAACACCATGCAGCCTTCAGCAGGGGGCGATGGTGGACACCCCCCCCCCCCCCCCCCCCCCCACCCCACCAATCCAGCCCAGACCACCTCCTCGGTCGTAACCCCGGGCGTTTCTCTGATCCGCGCCGGCCTGACTCACCAGCCTGCACCATAGCTCCATGCTTACTCTGAGTGGCTTATTTGGCCATCACTGCTGGGACACGATGGGGAAAAAAACAGAACCGCCGAGTCCGTCACTGGGCCGAGATTTGGTCCCGCGCTAAATGAATCAGTGATGGCCCTAAAGAGAAACGCGGTCTGGTTCGTTCAGGAATGACTTCATCGTGATGCAGGCTGTGCAGAAGCTTCCTAACCAGCATCTGCTTTACACACACCCCCCCCACCCCCCCCCCCCCCAGTAGCCCCTGGGCTGCTTCTGCACCACCCCATGCCAAGAGCTCGGACCCATCAGCCCCCGCCTTAATGCCTCCCGCCTTTCTCCTCATTCACACTCTAATCAACAGACAAATCGGTAGAACAGATGAGGCAAAAGATGAAACAAATTAGTATCAGTTCCCTGGAAAAGTCCCAAACTGGAGATTTTCCATTCAACATTCCAAGATGATTAAAAAGTGTTTGATCCTCATCTCGACAGGGCAGTGCACACACAAACAGTGCATTAGCAGTACGAGAGTTCAAATAGCTGCATGCTAATGGTCTGGTCCCAGCTGCAGAGGCCTATAAAGCACTCTTGGATAATGGATACTGGGTCATAGCAGAGATATCATTAGTGTGTCCGGGCCTCATTAAGACACACACATTAATGCAGTCGGAGAGGGCGGGGACCATGAACCCTTCCCCACGACCATATGATTGGACAGATGTTCTATAGCACCGAGGCATAATCTCATAACCGTCGTCCAACACAGAAGATTTGTAAACGGGGCTTGTGGTGTGCTTGGACTGCACAGGCCCCATTGTTCTCCTGTTTGGAAGACTGTTGCTTTTTCCTACTATGTGAATGGAAAGATCTGACCGGCATGGACCAGAAGAGAAATCATGTTAGCCTCGGAGGGCTAATAAACCAGTGTGATTCTGTGTGTGTGTGGGTGCCTGGTTTTCATGCAGGTGTGTGGGTGAGTGGGTGGGAGAGGGGGTTGGGGCTTAAATGACCCTATTGCAGTAGTCATCTGGGTCCTCGGCTGGTTAAGGCCCATTTACTACGTGTGAGAGGCACTGGGTAAAATCTATGGAGAGTGATGAAAATGAGGCATAATGTAACACTAGCACTACATCATTATCTTCACAGTCGTGGGTAGCAAATCCTCACTGGCCTCTAAAACAAATGTGCACACACACAAGTGCAATATGCAAACTGAATTTAGCCCTCGCGTTGTCTCAGGAGTTGCTGGTTTGAGATTTCAGCGATTTGAGAAATGACCACATTTGCCCTGTGTGACATTCCCGTCCGAATGTTTATGGAGTCTCTGTATAGGAACCAGTGACTATGACTCACTCCGTTGTCCAGTCAGCAATGACTGGCTTTGAGATCATGGAATATCACTAAAAGGTACAGACATGGACAATCACTATAAAAATATTCTAAATATATTTCATAAAATAAATGTCCTCTGATGAACTCAAACAGTGAAACAGCTGCTTCAGTGACTGCATGGCTCTGTCGGCCGTACGTGAGTGTAAGTGTACCAGTGAGTGTGTGTGAGTGTGTGTGTCTGCATTCATCAGTGTGCACATGGTGTGTCCACTAAGCCAATTAAGTGAAAGAGATATATTCCCGCTCGTATGTAACACCGTATGTCAGCGTGTTGAGCGGGCCCTCCTCATTAAGGCCACGCTGGAGAAATAAGCGGTGTGAAGAATGAATGGGTCCGCTCTCGTTACGCCGGCCGATTCTGCCACTCCCCGGCCCGCCGCACCTCTCCCCTTCTCCTGACAAATTGCTTCAAATTGTCTCCATGCCATTAAGTATGCCGGCACTGGAGAAAAAAAAAATTAAAATGGCCGATTGTTTCCTGGAGGGCGAGAGGGCTGCGTGGTAGCGGTGTTATGTCCATCAGCGCCGGGCCTCCCACGGCGAGGTTATTAAGCCAGTCTACCGCTATTTGTCTCTTACAATCGAGACCTGCAGGCAACAGAGCAGACCAGAGCATGCATCAAATCAGTGTAGGGGCAGGAAGGAACTTATTGTAATATGCTAGTAGTCAACAGGCAACATATTGCCCCAAATAATTTTGCAGAGTGCATACAGGCAAGATAATCCATTATGTGTAAGGGATACTGCAAGCGCCCCCCCCCCCCCCCCCCCCCCTCTATTTCATACCATGGAATTTGCAGTATTTATATCATGCTGTATTTGATAATGGAAGCTTGAACATTTGAGCACGTATGGGGGTCGATGGAGGCGCAGATCGTTGCGACTGTCAGTCTTTCGATTGTGCAGAGACAGCAGACGTGTTTATTGCGGAGGCTAAACATATGTATGAGCTCCCAGTGTGTAGCAGGTCTCAGCACTGCGGGCAGTCCTGCCCGATAGCCCCGAGTGTATTCCTGTTTCTGCACACATCACTGCTTCTCCAGTGGAAAATGGGATGAAGGACAGTTCTTATGGAGAGAAAAGGCTTTAATGGGGGTTTTTTCTACATATTTGGCAATTGAGTCCAAACATGCACTCTAACCCAAGATTATTTCTTGTGACTTTAGTAATTACCTCTTTTTCCTCTTTTCCCCAGTGGGAATTTTAAAATAAACTAATCATTGCATTCATTCAGAGATTATTAGCCTTCTTACAGAGATTATTTGCCTTCTTAAAGAGGTTATTAGCGTTTATGCGGGTTTTCTTCGTGCAGACTCTCTGAAAGTCATTCTTTCCCCTGTGAGAGGCCCAGCCCAGGACTGTCCTGCTCATGAAGTCTCCATGTCCGACACAGTCCTGCATTTACATTTACACTGGCAATAAGACTGCCAGTTTTCCTTTTTCTGGGAGCACGCCATGAATCAGGGGGAAGAGAAGCATGTACCCAGAATGTGTTTAATCCTGATCAAACTCAGCCCAACTGTGAAGGAAAGCTCTCCTAAACAGACAGAAGGGACTTGCAACAGCCCATGAACTGAAGCCACGTGCAGACCTCAGGACTCTGTCATGAAGCCGCAGAGAGCACCACTGGCTCACCACCCCAACTGTGCTCAGAGTGCCTGCTGGCCTATGCTGGTAGGCCAACGCGCAGGGAGACCTCAGGGTTCGGCCCGCTCAGCCCACTGGACCGAAGGCGTCAGAGGGACTCCCCTCGCTCCCCCGATCGATAGGTGAGCAGGCGGTCTCATGCCCCCGAGGCCGAGGAGCATCCAAAACAGAGCCGCGATAGACAGAAAGCGTTCCTATTTTCGTAGGGACGGCCAAGATCCCCGATACGTCCGCCTCATTAAGAGCAGAGCAGTCTGAAGTAATGCTTCATTTTGAGCGCCGTCGAAGTTCAAATATGGAAACCCATCTGAGCGGGGAAACGTCCTGGAACCAATAAACGTTCGTGCTGGCACCGGTACACGTTTCAACTCTTCGCACACGCGGAGTGAGCGCACGCACACGGAGGAGCAACAAAGCGTCAGACAGTGACACGCGGCACATCAGAGAGGTGCGATTGTGCTTTGGGTTGGTAACATTCAGGGAATTGCAGAAAATTTGCACAGGGCGGCCGTGCTGGAGCGTCTCGCATCAGGAATATTTTATTACCCAGACGCACGGCGCGTTTTGCTGGGAGTAAGGGAACGCGGGGCGGGTTAATGTGCGCGCAGCGATCCGTTGCGTGTTGTCTGTTCTTTGTTGTTTGAGGTGGGCGTTTCCTCGCGCGCGACACCAACGCGTGTGATGTTAACCCTTTATGGTAATCATCACAAAAGCCAGACTAGTGGAGTTAATGCTGTGACACAGGCGTTCATAAGGCGTTCAGAATTACAACATGTACAGGTTTTTAGCATGTGTTAAAAAAACAATAAGCTTGTTCACAGACTGCATGCCATTCTCATTAGGGCTTGTTGAAACTTATGGGCACAGCATAGTGATACACCGTTATTAATAATATACCACAGAGATGCACTATATTAATGTTATAGTGTAGAGATGCACTGTATTAGAGTTACGGAGATGCACTGTATTAGTGTTACAGTGTAGAGATGTTCCCTATTCTACATGCAGCACAACCTCATTGTCTCTCTCTCTCCATTTCTCTCTCTCTCTGTATCTGTCTCTGTCTCCCTCTCTAGCGTTCCTGTGGTGCTGAGCCTGGGGGTCTGGGGGTCTGGGGGTCTGTGGGTCTGGGGGTCTGGGGGTCTGTGGGCCTGGGGGTCTGTGGGTCTGGGGTCTGGGGGTCTGTGGGCCTGGGGGTCTGGGGGTCTGTGGGTCTGGGGGTCTGTGGGCCTGGGGGTCTGGGGGTCTGGTACACTAGGGGACACTGTGTGAGCTCCCCACCTCCTTCTCCCTCCTCCAGCTGGGCCTGTAGACACACCTCATCTACCTCAAACACAAGCCAGGCCAACTCATGTCTCAAACATGAGAAGCTGGCACGGAGAAGCTGGCCTCGGCCGCGGGCAACAAGGTACGTCGTCTCGCCCTCGGCACGAACCTGCGATGCAGAGAGAGACGTGGTCACGTGACCAGCTTGGCCACACCCTCAGATGAGGTGATTTTTTTAGGATTTCTACCACGCACGCCACCTCTTGCTGTTGTGACAAGCAGGACAGCGGTGTACACACCACACGGCGACTTGGGGGGGGGGACACGTGTCTGGATCACACTCGTCCGAGGAGCAAACCGAAGCAGCGGAAGGCACTCGTCTCTGCCCACATTAGGCCGGGCCTCGACCGGCCCACTCCTCCTCACTCTGAGTGACTGGCACCTGCCTCAGGCATATTTGCACACTTAAAAGACCGCAGGCTGGACCCGTCATGCGACCGACACACACACACACACACACACACACACACACGCGCCCAGGAAACATAGGAAATACATAATAAAATACATGATGGCTTTCATACGCGCTAGCTAAGGCTAGGCCACACGGTATCCTATTTTTAAAAAAAGGCAGCCAGCTGTGGAACTTCATTACTTACCTCAGGCCTACAGCTTTTCACGCTGGCAATTACGCTCATGAGAGCACATACAGCTCCATCTGAATCCCTCTCTCTGCTTTCTGTCACACGGACGGATCATATTGCCTGCCTGTAATGGACTGAGCCCCACAGTGACTAGACGTTGTATGGAGAGAGAGAGAGAGAGAGAGAGAGAGAGAGAGAGACAGAGAGGGAGGGTGGGGTGATGTAGAGGGTGGGGTGAGGTGGGGGGTAACTCCCTTCACTTTGAACACCGCCTGAAACAGTATCCAGCGCGACCCTGCCCAGGCTTTGAAGAGTCTGCTGGAAATGCCATCCGTGGCCAGAGGC